>NW_025336087.1:27759231-27835081 GCF_004798865.1 Varanus komodoensis | reverse complement strand
TCTGGTAGACAGATTGCCTGAAGAACTTTGGACGGAGGTTCACAACATTGTACAAGAGGTAGCAACTAAAGCCATCCCAAAGAAAAAGAAATGCAAGAAAGCAAAATGGCTGTCTGAGGAAGCTTTACAAATAGCTGAGGAAAGAAGGGAAGCAAAAGGCAAGGGAGAAAGAAAGATACAAACAATTGAATGCAAAATTCCAGAGAATAGCTGGAAGAGATAAAAATGCCTTCTTAAATGAACAGTGCGAAGAAATAGAAGAAAACAATAGAATAGGGAGGATAAGAGATCTCTTCAAGAAAATTGGAGATATGAAGGGAACATTTCATGCAAAGATGGGCATGATAAAGGACAAAATGGCAGGGACCTAACAGAGGCAGAAGAGATTAAGAAGAGATGGCAAGATTACACGGAAGAACTATACAAGAAAGAGCTTAATATCCCTGATAACCACGATGGGGTGGTCACTGACCTTGAGCCAGACATCCTGGAATGTGAAGTCAAATGGGCCTTAGGAAGTCTGAGCAACAACAAAGCTAGTGGAGGCAACAGTATTCCAGCTGAGCTATTCAAAATCCAAAAAATTATGCAGTAAAAGTGCTACACTCAATATGCCAGCAAATTTGGAAAACTCAACAGTGGCCACAGGATTGGAAAAGGTCAGTTTACATTCTGATCCCAAAGAAGGGCAATGCCAAATAATGTTCAAACTACTGCACCATTGCACTCATTTCACATGCTAGCAAAGTTATGCTCAAAATTCTACAAGCTAGACTCCAGCAGTATGTGGACCGAGAACTATCAGAAGTACAGGCAGGATTTCAAAGAGGGAGAGGAACTAGAGAGCAAATTGCCAACATACACTGGATCATGGAGAAAGCTAGGGAGTTCCAGAAAAACATCTACTTCTGCTTCATTGACTATGCTAAGGCCTTTGATTGTGTGGATCACAACAAATTGTGGCAAGTTCTCAAAGAGATGGGAGTACCAGACCATCTTATTTGTCTCTTGAGAAACTTATATGCAGGTCAAGAAGCAACAGTGAGAACTGGACACGGAACCACTGATTGGTTCAAAATTGAGAAAGGAGCTCAGCAAGGCTGTATACTGTTGCCCTGCCTATTTAACTTATATGCAGAGCACATCATGACAAAGGCGGGGCTAGATGAATCACCAGTTGGAATTAAGATTGCTGGGAGAAATACCAACAACCTCAGATATGCAGATGATACCACTCTCATGGCAGAAAGTGAAGAGGAACTAAAGAGCCTCTTGATGCGGGTGAAGGAGGAGAGTGCAAAAGTTGGCTTGAAACTCAACATTAAGAAAACTAAGATCATGGCATCTGGCCTTTTCACTTCCTGGCAAATAGATGGGGAAGAAATGGAGGTAGTGACAGATTTTATTTTCCTGGGCTCCACGATCACCCCAAATGGGGACTGCAGCCAAGAAATCAAAAGACGCTTGCTCCTGGGGAGGAAAGCTATGGCAAATCTAGACAGCATACTAAAAAGCAGAGATATCACCCTGCCAACAAAAGTGCGTATAGTCAAGGCTATGGTTTTCCCAGTTGCAATGTATGGCTATGAAAGCTGGACCATAAGGAAGCCTGAGCGCCAAAGGATTGAGGCCTTTGAATTGTGGTGCTGGAGGAGACTCTTGTGAGTCCCTTGGACCGCAAGGCGATCAAACCGGTCAGTCCTAGAGGAGATCAACCCTGACTGCTCTTGAGAAGGCCAGATACTGAAGATGAAACTCAAATACTTTGGCCACCTAATGAGAAGGAAGGACTCCCTGGAGAAGAGTCTAATGCTGGGAACAATAGATGGCAAAAGAAGAAGGGGACGTCAGAGGTTGAGGTGGCTAGATGGAGCCACTGAGGCAGTTGGTGTGAGCTTAGGTGGACTCCGGGAGATGGTGGAGGGCAGGAAGGCCTGGAGGAGTGTTGTCCATGGGGTCGAGATGGGTCGGACATGACTTCGTGACTAACAACAACAACAAAATATAGATATAGATGATATTGCTATATCTTTCATTACATATTTCATGTCAGATCTCTCTGCCCCCCATCCGTGCGTGCGCACACACACACACACACATCATGTCTCTATACTGAAAGGGCAAAATCTTGACTCTGTTGAAATCAGAAGCTTAACGTTTTAATAATAAATAAAAACATAATGTTTCTTCAAGCAGTACAATTTGGAACATGAACTGTAGCTACTGCTAAAAAGCAATAAAACAATGTTTCAAATATAAGAATGTGTGAATATCAAACAGATTAAATTGATGAGTGAATGACTGCATATAATTATTCAGTACTCTTTTCTCATGAAACTTTTATTTTGAAATAAATTTAAAAATACAGGCAACCATAAAGAAAAAGAAAAGCTAAATGTATATATGAAGTAATACAATAAGATCACTAAAGAAATCAATCTAAAACTTTGGGACTGGGTTTACTATATAGACTGAGATGCCAGCAGATGAAAATTTTAGTATAGAATCTTTGTGAGCAAAACTACCAGTGGCTCATTTTAAGTTTCATGATGAGATTTTTAAAATGCTTCCTACCATATGGCAGCCACATTTGTTTATACGGTAATGAAAATATCAAAAAGGAACTAAAAAGCATCCAAATTATTTAGTTTCATTTAAGAGGAAGAACTTCTAGTGACATGATTCACTAAGCATAGCATGGTTAATAGGTGTATCCAGACTACAGATTTCTACTGATTTAATAAGATCCAGGTTCTATGAGGGAGGCTACAGAGTTCTCATTCTCAGCACTGTCACCATATTGATGATGGTTGATACCATATCAACACCACAATACTTACACTAAGGATGCAATGTCAAAGTAGAATTTTAAAAAATCCCCCATCTTAGCATTACCCCCAAAGGGGACCTGGTTCTGTCTAAATTTAGGATTGTGCTGTAAATTGGGGGAGTTATAAGTGAAAAGCCCAATTGAGTTCTGAACTCTTGTTCAGTGGAAGGTGATTAAACATACGTGTAACTTTCACATTGCAGTAAATGGGATTTAAAATTACATAGTATTAACTATACAATATTGTTTTTTAAATCAGTTATTTTGTCAACAGGTGGTAGCAGATGCAGACTCTTCTTTCAGTAGAAGACCTGAGCGTCTTTACTGATTATGCTTTACAGCAATGCATTTATTCATATTGTTCGGTTGTTCTGAAAATATTATTGTATTTGTTTAACTATGTTAAGTCTAGCTGCTCTGAACTTCCTTGAAGCACACACATTTAAGCATTGTCTTCCATTGGAACCATTATTTTTCTGATTATTTTGCAGGGATAAAGACTGGATTGCTAAAATAAAAATCTGAAAGCATCTTACACCTGGAGATGGTGTGGGAACCATATTTGCTTCACAGTTAATTCTTACAATCTAAAGATGGTCAAGTTTGCTGTCTGCCATTTCCTTCCTGTGCATTTGTTCTTTGGCCTGACATACTCCAAAACAGGCCAGTGGTGTGTGATAATATTTATTAAATTAGTCCTGGGTTCCTATCTATACCTGGTAACTTACACCATGACTACAAGAGCAATTACTGGTGAAGTGCTTAAAAAGCTCCAGAGCAGTGACTCTCCATACGTTGAAAGATACTTAAATGGCAAGATGTTTTTCTGTTGTACAGCAACACGCTAGAGCTGGGTTGCTGCTACATGTCAGTGGTTGCCAGAGATTTTTCTCACAAGGAGTTCTAATTCTCTTGGCTGTTTCTTGGCATGCACTTGGCACATAATTTTAGTTCAGTTCCTTTATAACATTTAGATATTATCTTAGGGATTAATATTTTGCTGTTGAACAAGTTTCAGGATGCTAAATGTATGCAGCCAAAGTTTAAACCTGTTGGATGAAAGGTGCCTGCAGAAAAATCTCAAATAGTGCTGTGGACCTGCGGTAGTAAGTCCATATCAGCAGGTTTGGAAGAACTGACAGTGCATTTCTATGCATGTCCACTCAGAAATAAGCCCCACCGAGATCAGCTCAGTGGGACTTAATTCTGAGTAGAGTTGGGAAGACATGTGAGTCTGCTATGTTTCCATTATGAACTCTATGAACTGTATAATAATATGGGTTCAAATAAAATGTGGACCCATGCTGCTTTTTCTTTTTTACATCAAAATAAAGTTCACTTTTATCATGCATAGAGTATTCGTGGTGGCAGATTATAACTTAGTGTAGCTCAGTGGGAAAGGGCATGCTTTCCATGCAAAAGATCCTGGCGTCACTCCCTAGCAGCTCCCAGTAGGACTAGACAACATCCTTGCTTAAAACACTGGAAAGCTGTTGCCATTCAGTGACTGCATTGCATGACTACAGAGAGGAATTTTCCCTCTGTATATGTGCTGGTCATGAGCTTCCTAATTTGAATAATCACCCTTGCTGGATGTAGATTGTCAAGATGGCCAAACCTGTTGAAGGTGGGGCTGACCTATGGCTTGCTGGGTGGTATATAAACCACCCCAGTTGGCTATTCTCATGCAGTCTGGATGTTACAACAACCTGCACCTAACAAGGCAAGCATACGATTATGTGCAGGTGGCACATGAGAAGCATGTGCAGAGAGAGAAAATAACCCACTGTGATTTGTCTCCATGTGGTATTAGGTAAACTGATGGTCTGACACAGTCTAAGGCAGCTTCTTACGCATATGAAGGACAAGACCACTAAAATATACAAGTTCTCATGACTTTTCACAAAGTTGCAGTAAAGCACTGCAACTTTTTAATCCTACCCGTATTTTAAAAACTGGATTCTAACAATATTGTGCAAAGGGTTATTTCTCTTCTTTTTATTAGCCAATGTGCTAATATTTGTGTAGTAGATAACATCAGCAGTTTGTTGTTTTTATTTACGAATCCTCTATACTGTAATAAGAGTTAGAAGACTAGTTAATATTATCAAGGTCCTCTGCAGTGAAATTACTTTCTATTGACTGCTTCATTTAGATCTTCTCCTGATGAGGGAGTTTGCAATGATAAAATGAAAATTCTCTTTCTTTCACTGAAGCATACATGCTTTCATAAATGAGACAAATGCTCAACTTTATAAAAGTTACTATAGTTCTCATTTAGATGCCTGCCTTGTGAATTCCTTTAATTAACTTTCTGTTTTACAGTTTGTCAGTCATTATACGGCTTTTGACTGTTGTGCTCTAATGTTCTGTGAAGCTTCAGAATGTTCATGTATCCCAGAATTACTCTTTCTGAATCAGCACTTCAGTTCTACAAGCTCTGATGACTGTTTCACTTTGAAATGGTGCGTGAAGTTCTAAAGCACCTCTTTCAAAATTCAAATGAAGAAGACAGAAAGCATCTTTGCTTCTGCTTGGGTGTCCCTCCATCATCTCAGCAGGATAAACCAATTATGTTGCTCCACCACCAGTGAGGCTCTATGTGAGAACCACAAAGCTGCAGTTAGGCTATGTTCAGAAGCAACTTTTACCATTATTACACCTAGTTTTGCCCCACTGTCTCCAGGACACGTTTCTTTAGCTTCAGTGGCTGGCAGAGTTGAGGTCTTCATGTAGTTATACTCAATAAAAGATTGTGGTGGCTATGTACGAATAGCCTAAAAAATACCTCATCTTCAAGGGACACAGATTCTGTATAACTTACGCATCTCTTAATGTATGTGCATGGCTGCACATCTATAAATATCATAATTTAAATGTAAATGCAGTACACCTCACCATCATGTCAAAGGTTGTATCCCAGTAACTTATGTGCCTTTCACAGTTTACTCTCCTGTTGATGGGCAACTTGAGAGTCCACCTCTTCCTTCTAATGGCTCTTGATCTTTATAGCAGTACTGGGGCAGGCAGCCCTTAAATGGAGGACACCTTTTGGCAGCTCTTCACACAGAGGAATATTAAAGAGGATATTTGACTGCCCTATGATGAGTGAAGGGAAGATAGTCAACAGACGTGGAAATCTGCAGATGTGGACAGAATACATATGACTGATGTGCCTTGACTACCTAGGAGCGTGCCCTGGCCCCTGACCACCTTTCGCAGTATAGTGCTTTGCCAAACCATCTGGTGGGAAACCTGCAATTCTTCTCAATTGTAATCTGGCAATAAGCATACATATTACGGATTACTCTTATTGTGTATTTGACCTGGAGCTTATCTTGGAACACTCAAGCCAGTGTTGTGCAATGGTCAGACTGCCTGACTTGGACTTGGCGGATCCAGCTTCTCATCCTTACTCCGGGATTTGGGGACAAATTTCTAAATGTAGCTTGAGACTAAGGATGATAGGGACATAGCAGTTTTATCAGGTTCTGCCTTCTGGAAGTTCCCTGGAAATTGATGTATGATTTATATATTACTCTTGTCTCAGCTAAATTCACAGTAGCAGCACTGCTGTTGTGTGTCACGAAAGAAAAGATATGGCATTATTAAGAGGTAATAGCTAGAGGCAAAGAGTCATCATGCAGCTTTTGTTACATGCTAGTTCATGAGGCAGCTTGGGAATAGTGATGCTGAAGTTCTGTTGCTCTGTATTGTAAGGTGCCAGAGATCGGCAGACATGATATTTGGCCCTTGGTGTCCACTTATCCTCTAGTCAGAATTCCTGACAAGGCTGACAGAAGCATTGATCTATTGGTGCCAGGATACATAGGGACTGTCACTTGCTGATTAACAAGAATACTGTTACCTTCTTAGCTTAGATAAGAGGAGCCATGCTGGGGCTGACCAAGGGTCTATTTGGCCTACTATTGTTTACTCAGTAGCAAACCAGCATCCTGTGGGAAACCCGGAAGCAGTACATGAATGCAACACATTCTTCCCACTCATATTCCCTAGGGACTAGGCATACTGTCTCTGAAGTAGCATATAGCCATCAGGACTAATAGCTCTTGATAGTCTTATCCTTCATGGGTTTATCTATCCCTCTTTAAAGCCATCAACATACATGGCTATTGCTCCACCTTCTCGCAAATTCTATTTTTAAACTAGGTGCTGTTGAAGTACTTTTTGAATCTTCCACAAAGGCAGGGCAAAGGGAGAAATTTTCCCAGCAGAAATACACTGTACTCTGATGTAAAGCATCACACAGATTGACACAGTTGTCTGCAACTTCTGAAGTCTTCTTGGAGATCATAACTATGGGAGCTGTCATAATGAGCACTCACAGTTCAAAATTTGCTACTACATTGCTAGACATAATCCTACCTTCTGTTCAAATTGATGCAGATTAATTCTAAGGACCCAGCATCTTCAGAAGGCAACCTCAGGCCTTTCAATTCAGCATCATGTCAAGGACAAAGATCCTGAAAATTCAGAGGCCAGCCTGAAGGAAAGCAAAGGTGGAAGTGGAGAGGGAGAGGCAGTGAGAGCCCACTTCAGCAAATACATTTAGAGTCCAGAAGGTGCTACAAGTCTCTGCCATTTAGTCATCACAGACTGAGATGCATACGTCAGTAGAACACAAAAATATTGAAATGTATGACCAACCTTAGATTGTGTGTGTTTAAGAGCCAGTTGCACAATGTCATCCAAAGTCGCTTTTGGCAAAGCTTGACATGAAACACAGCAACCCTTTGCTAGCTTGGTGAGCTGCACCGCTCCAGCCCCCATGAAGCAGGAGCAACCTTACAGAGCCCCTGCGGTTCTCCCACAGTTCTGCCTCCCTTGCACAAATGTCACTCGTAGCTTCTCCCTAGGTAAGTCTGAGGTCTTACGTTGTTGCTTTTCTGGTTTTCTGCAACTTGACTTCTGGAGATTCTTTCTCTCTTGCCCCGCACCCCACACAGAGCCTTGCAAGAGTGAGATCTAATCTTCACTTTCTAAACATGCCCCAATGTGTGAGAAACAGGGCCCAAATCAGAGGGGATCTCCTATCAAGGGAGTAGCTGTGACATTTGACCCCACTTTTTCCACTTCCTCGCTTTCCTTCGTTGTTTCCTTCCCTTCTCCTATGCTTGCTGCTCCGCTCCTGGTGCAAGTCATGGTAGCTGACCAGAATTTCCTGCAATTTCCTGGAGGGAAGGCAGGTGGGAATGGCATGTAATATCAGAATCAACACTTGTGAACTACACTTTGAGAAATGATGGTTTAGATAATTAGGGGTAAGATGGATAAGTATAAAACATTTCTTGTGTACATAATTCAGAAGCCACATTGTTGATAATGCACATTCAGTGCCAAAACTGAATAGGGATCATTCCAGATAAGGTAGTTTCAGTGTCATTTGCAAAATGACCTGGTAAAAACCTTTTTGTAACACAACATAATTTTGTAACACAAAAACACAATTTTGTAACAATTCTTGAAAAGAACACCACCACCATAAACAAACACAATATAGAACTGAAAGAACAGAAACAATTGTTAATAATTACAAAAAGGCATGAAGAGTATGAAGGAAGCTGTGTGACTATTCAGTTATGTTTGCTTGTATAATCTAGGTGTAAACTCTTCATTTCAAATCCTGTAGTGGACGTTAATGCTGAACAAGTCATTTGTACACATCCCTTATGATTCCACTAATTACAAACTAAGGTCAAAGTTGTTTATTGGCATGCACAAGTAGTTTATAACATTGACATCGATAATTGTTTAATTATGTCACCATGAAAGGGGACATCAAATTTGCTGTTATCTGATTGCATGTAATAGTCAATATACCCGTATGAATTGCTTTCGTTATGACATTTGCTAATTCAATAGTTCTGCTGATAACTATTGACTTTCCCTTAAAAAAAAAAAGCAAACCAAAAACTAGTTGATCCAAAGTTATTGCATCTGCTGCATCTGTACTTTATTCAAATACAATTACCTACAGCTTGCAAAATAGTCCTGGGACATGTACATCTTTTTCTTAGAATCAGTTGTCTCACTTTAAAACCCACTAGTAACTATTACATGTTTACCTTTCTTATTTATATTTGATCATTTTATACATGAAGATCATGCTTTTGTATGTCATGAAAGCATAAGCAATAAGTGAACAGGATATTACACCCATGTAAACTAATAATAAAAATGAAGCAACAACTCAAAGTCTAGGAGAACATTAAACCCATTTCTCCTTGAAGGACATGGCCTCAAAATATTAAACCAAGGTATGTTTGATTTTTTATAAAGCATCATGGGCATTACTTCAAAATGGCTAGGACAAAATGGCTGCCATAGATGGCCAGTCACAGTATTTTGGATGGCCAGTCACAGTATTTTGGAGGTGTCCCTCCTCTCATTCTCTGTGCTCTCTTTCACACAAAGAAGGCATATTCGGAGAAAACACAAGCACGTTATTTTCCCCCCTGTGCAACTCGAAGAGTCTGGGGGCAGGGAGTGAGTGGCACTGTCCAGATGGCCTTTGACAGGGAAGAGTTATTTGCAAGGACTGGGCTCCCCCATCAGCCCTTGCAGTATAGGTTCTTCCTTCCATGCAATTTCTAATGGAGAAATTGCTGTATTCCATTTAATTCAGTTAGAATCTAGCAGGCACCTCTGGAGTCTCATGGGTGCAACACCATTCTCAGGAATGATGTTGGAGATGACAATATTTGATATGTCTGACCCTTGGGACATGGCTTCTAATCTTGGAACATTCCACTGGTGACAATAGAAAATATTGAACAAGCACCTTAATGTCTTTATGTGGTATCAATATAATTTGTGCAGCAAAGTTGTATGATAGTCATTGTGGGCAGAGAATTTTTGTTTTTGTGCAGCAGTACTACACCAAATTAATACTGTTGTTCTGCAGATACAGCTACAACTTCCTGTTATGAGAGAACCTGAGCTACCATGAAGGTCAACACTCAATGAATTAATGTCTGCATACATTTCTTATGCAGTTAGTCGGATTAGATGAGGCAGGGTAGGAATAGGAATGAAAATAAATGTTCAGTGTGCCGTCCTAACATTATTTTGTCCTCTTTAGGCCTGTCTTCATATGAAGTAATCTATGTCAGGCAGTGATAGTGAAACTTCAGATGCAGCAAACCATGAAAGACTTGCCCCAGCCGCTGCTGAACACACACTTGTCACAAGGTGCACTATTGTACGGCCAAATCACACCACCCTGCGCACCTCCACAGATACGCGTTACGTAGTGCCTGTCCACTTGCAGCTGAACACTCAATAGTTTGCTTTCTTAGGCCAATTCTGTATTTCAGCAACCGACAGAAAAAATAATATAAATAGACGTGGTAGCCTTGAAAACATAAATGAGGTTAATGTTCTGTTTTGTAGTTTAGAAAGGTATTGCAGTCCGGATGTCCAAACTGGTTTAAATTAACCCATTTGCCTGTGTAATAAAAAAATCCTATCTCTTTCATTAAGACCTAGTTACATTGCGGCCTTTCAAGTTGCCACTAGAGGGAGTCTGGGCACTTTCAAACGATTGAAAAGCCCGAGAAAGTAGCGTCGTAGAGAAGGGAGCCAAATGGATGAAAGACTAAAGAACATGATGAAGCGTTTTTTTCCTGCTCCCTCCCTCCCTCCTGCTGCTGCTGCTGAAGAAGACGAATAAGAAGAAACCACGGCAGATACAGCCACATCATGCTTGGAAAACATTTCGCTCCAAGCTAAAAGTCCCCCTCCAGTTTCAGAGGAAGAAATGAAACCTTTATCCCAAGAATTCAGACACCGATGCGTGCGTCTCTTTTGCAAAGTTTAGGACGCTGGAAGACTAACAGAAAGGGTCTCGGGGACTCGGATTCCCCAATATCTTCAATCCTCCCGGAAAATACTTCGGATGGATTGCTGCAGACCACCACTGAGTGATCACAGAGCGTCAGCCGGTCCCTTCAACTGCCCTTCCCAAACTTTGGACCTCGGCAGGGTGTGGTTTTCTGAGAAGAGGGGACGTACGGCTCTTTTAGTTACCTTCTAGAGAAAGGTCACCTCGGCAAGTGTTGTGGTAGAACAGCATACAGATACAGCTTTTGCACAGGAAGGTGTTCCTGTCCTTTGACAGCTCTTAATGTAGGAGCTACTTCTACTCCCGTTCCAAATGTATGAGGTGCGAGACAGGATTCTGGCTACTCACTTTGCCGCATTCAGTCGGAGCTAAGCGAAGGTTCCGCGGCCGACCGATGCACACCGACGATTTGCAATCGCGGTGGCAGCAAGGCAAACCTATTTCATGATCACAAACTCTTGCTTTTAAATAAACGAATTCAAAAGCCCTGCAGCTGAGCCGCCATTTGGCAACGCCAAACACTTTTGTGGAAAGAAGACGATTAAACGCAGATGTGAAACCTGTTTCTAGGCTGCTAAACTTCGTGCGCGCGAGTGCGCGCGCTACGTTCTGATTACACAAGTGCGCGAGACTCGACTTATCGTTTGCGGTCAAATTCATCCGATCTCCCCACATCCCCCCTTCGACCCCTTAACAGCCGATGCCGTGTCCCCTTCTACTGAATTTGGTTAATGGTTCTCGCATTTCTTTCGCTGCCTGCGTTTTCACGCGGAATGTAGAGAGCCAGCGCTAGCCGGCCAGGGCATCTCCAACATGACCCTACATCGTATTCCTCGCACAAACGGTCACCTGCAGCATCAAGAAACCACTCCTTGTAATTCAATTACTCTACTCAGGTTCTCACAAGGTGGGGTTGTTGCGAGTGCGGGGGGATCAGTTTGGCATGAGGGGCGGAGCACGTGAAGGAAACGCCCCTTTCCTAGGATCGCAGTCCAATCGGGTTCGAGCGAAGCAAGGAAGAAAAAAACCAATCTGTAAGCAAACAGTCTGCGCTCTGACTGGCTGCTCGAGCAATCCGCCCCCCCCCCCATGCAAGTAAACTGCATGCAAAAAACCCACATGATCACCCAACAGCGCCTTTGCTCCCAGCCAGTCGACTGCACCTCTTTCACACACGCACACACATACATGCGCGCACGCGCGCGGAGCCTTTCAGATCTGTCCTGTCACGCACATACACATGTGGATGTGTATATATTATACATCCCGTGTATGCATCTGTGCAGCTGTCTGTTGCACGCAGACTCCCGCCCCGCTATCCTCTTCGCTTTGCCTGGTCTGCTGCTGTCGGATTTACACGCAAGGAAGAAATCGGTCATTGAAAAAAAGAAAAAAGTGGGCGTGACTATTTTAAAGACCCCCCCCCATAAATTATTTCTTTCTTTTTTCCTCTCCTCCTTCCTTCTCTTGGGCAGTGTTGACTTCTGCTCCTCCAATCCTCGTTGCTTCTAACGATCCCAGTCTGCCAACCGCTGCATTCGAGTTTTATTTCATTTGCTTGCCGGAGCCACGAGAGAGACATTTCTCCGCTCCTTTCTGCCGCCGCCGCCGCCGCCGCTTCAGAAGGTTGAGAGCAGCTGCCTGCCAGGCAAGACCCTGAGGCTCCCTCCGCCTGCCTGCCTTTCTCCTCTTCTAATGTAGTCATCTGCAAGGCGAGCACCTTTTCTTTTCCTCCGCCGCCACCGCCGTCTTTTGCAAAGTTGACGTTTCAGGGACTTGGACCTTCCTTTGCTCCCAGAGCCACTTGGCGAACCTTCACGGAGAGATCGCTGCCGCCTCGCCTGGGGGCTCTCCGGCAGCATCTGCTTTGTACAGAGGAGGCAGCTCCACAGCGAAGCCGCTCGGAGGAGTTTGGGGGCTGTTTCTTCCCCCGGCTTAGGCTTCCCCCTTTCCTCCGCTTCCTCCTCAAGCAATTCGGTTTGATAGCCTCGGATTGCAAACTCCCCTTCTGTTCTCCCCGCCCGCTCGCTCCCTCCCTCCCCTCCCCCACCCACTCCAGATTCTTGCTGCCGCCAGTTCTGGTTCTGCGGATTCCTCTCGCTTGTTCATCCATCACCCAGGAACAGGAAAGACGAGAAGCCTCCCTCAGCGAGCGAGCGAGCGAGCAGGCGGGCGAGGCGCCTCAACTCCGGCTTGAGAGCGCGGGAGGAGCAGGAGACGCGAGAGCGCCCAAAGTGGACTTTTTCTTCCTCTTGAGGATTTCCTGTCAGCTCTGCGCGACCGGCCTCGGAGCGCTCCCTCAGAGCCCTAGCGCCAAAAGGCGGGAAGAAGCAAGCCCCAGAGAGAGGGAGGGAGAAGCCTTTCGGAGGCGAGGCGAGGCGAGGCCAGGACAGCGGAGCCGCCCCTCGGCGGCGCTGGACGGGGGCAGGGCCGGTGTATGTCTCGCCTTGGGCTCGGCACAGGACTCGTCGCCGTGAATGAGCTCCTCCCGCCTCCTCCTCCGCCGTCTGTTGCTGCTGCTACCGCGGGTGCCCGCTTCGGCTCCCAGCTCCCCCTACCGGGGCACGCAGGCTCCATAAGGATCTCTCCTCGCCACAGGCTTTCTTCCGGAGGGGATCTCCTCGTGGCTCTTTGCCTGCCTTGCACTTTTCTCTTTGTGTGTGTCTTGTGACTTGGTGTGGTTTGTCTTTTTTTTCTTACCCCCTTTCACTTTCCTTGGTGTTGTTCTCCTTTGTTGTTGTTGTTGTTGTTCTTGAAGAAAAAAAAAAAGAAAACTCTATCCACCCCTGTGCTGTGTCTTGTTGGCCGGGAGTGATGTTGCACGTGGAGATGTTGACGCTGGTCTTTCTGGTGTTCTGGATGTGCGTCTTCAGCCAGGATCCCAGCTCCAAAACGGTGGCCGATCGCTATGCCGTCTACTGGAACAGCACCAACCCCAGGTAAGACGGAAACCCAATGCAGTACTGAGCTGGACTGAGGTCTGTAGGGCTCTACCCATACCAACATCTTCAGCACCAGCCTCTTACCATGTATGTTTTGCGTAGTTGACGAGGGAACTAGAGCTTTGAGAAGTGGAAGGGTGGAGTGGACTGTCTTCCCCTAGGAAGCACCATCCGATTAAGTTCTTAAAGTATTTGGAATGAGGGCACTTGTTTGGAATAGGGAGCAAACTTTTTGTCTTGTAGCTCTAGCATGGGCAGCATCGTCTTGTACCTTATTTCTCCTCTTCTTTTCTGTATTGCATCAGTCCAGGTGATTTTGTTTATAGTTCCTGCAGAACGCTTCTGTTATCTTTACTAGGCATCTGAAACTTGCAGTAAATTACTCATGCAAGCAATACCTGAAATCATACATCCAGGAAGTGCGTGTGTTTCCTTAGTATCAGGTTTTGTTTTGGGTTTTGGTGGGCAACTAAAAACAAAACAGATTTCTAGTCTGCTTTTACAGTAGTAAAACTTTAAAAAGTTAGTGTGGTGAGAGCTGCAAACTGGCATATGGTGTCATGGCTTATTTCAGAGTGAATTCATCTTTATTTTTTATTTATTTAGATATATTTATAGTCTGTTAAACTGTGATTGTAACAGACCCATGTCACATGTGGCACCTGTTCTGTGTCAGAGTATTTGATGTAATAGAGGAATAGAGTTAGCATTGCTCTCTAGCTTTGCTTCTCCCCATCTGTTTTCCTGGGGTTGAGGGTACATGAATCTCATGTAAGCAGGTTATGCCAGGTTAATTGAGTAAAGATACCTCCAAGTTTTTAGTGTTTCAATGTAGTTAAATGAAGTTTCACATGGAAAAAGGGTGACTCAAACTGTCAGAACAAATTCAAGTGTGATAGTTGTTGATGCTCTCAAAAGCAAAAGGAAATGTTATGTAGACCTTGGATGATGATGATTAAAGGAAAAGCAACCCTTCATGTTCATAAAGTGAGTTCGCATCAGGAACTGGCACTGTGAATGAGAGATTTCCCTAAAAGAGGAGACAGTGCTTATAATACCTAGTAAAACAAGTCCCATATAAGGTTTCTTTTTGGAATTGTGTAAAAGTAGTTTTCTATATGCTTGTTACATTTGCTTTTCAGTAGCAACTGTAAGTGCAAATAAAATCTAAGAAGTCTTGTTTTTCTTTGTCTCTAAATTCTCCCCTTAATATTATATAAAAGAATAATCTTTGGATCAGTAAGTTTGTTTTTAGGGTCTTGATGATTTCTTAGAATTTAAACTACTTTTCAATAGTGGGAAACTAAAATCCTTTCCCAATGATATTCCTGTATAAATAATACACCTGAGTGGTATACAGGCTGTTTTTGGAGGGTGGGGTTAGCATTGTTAAAGTAGATTTAAGTAAGCTTTTCTAAACTTAATGGGCTATTCCAACTAAGTTTGAAGGTATCTTATGTTATCTTTGTGATATGGTCCTGATACGGCTGTTTGGATTGAGATTAGCACATTGATTTTCTTGCAAGTCATGTTTTTTAATCGATCCATGGTGCCTGCCAAAGAACGTTTTACTCTGCATTTGAGGGTAGCTTGAGAATAGATGGTGCCAAAGTTTAAAATTCTTCCTCTTAAGTACCTTAAGTTCAGTAGGCAGCTCAGTTTGTTAGTTTTATGTGTGGCAATTTAAGCAAAATAAACATTAAAGAGAGTTGGAAATAAATAGCATTTTTTCAAGATAATTTTTGGTGATAGTTATTAAAAGTTGTGCTTTTGAACTGTCACCTACTTTCTATCATATCAAAGAGAAAACTGAAGACAAAAAGACTTCAGACATAATCAGGCAACTGTTGTGAAAGGAAAATTCTGGAGGCATATTACACTATGTGTCTTTTTAAGTGTGACAGCCCCGTATTAGAATAATGCAATATGTATTTTTTAAAGTTCATAAAATGATAAACTGAATCCGCCCAATCTGTTGAAAAAGATAGAAATGCTTGCTGCTTTGAATTTGACCAAATGAGTTGCACATGTTGCTATTTTGCTTAAAGCATAGTATTAAATGTTTTGCTTTTCTGCCTGTTGTGGTATTGCTTAAACATGTGATGTAGATATAATACTTCATTATAAATAATCCATGGAACAATGGGGTCAGAACTAAACATTTAAACTGAAAGCTAGAAAGCTTCCATTTAAGTGAGAATTTGGGTGCACAATGCAGTATGTTTGTATGCAGGTTTTAAAACAGCAGAGTAGTAATGAGTTATAGAACTTTATAAAGGTGGAAAATAATTTTTTGCAATCAAGAGTTTAGAAAACTGTGGTCCTTTGTTGAAACTATAAGGCACTATGATAAAGTTATAGCCTTTTTCCTTCTTCCCTTTATTTGTGAATTGAAATATGTATCTTTTATGCATTACAAAGCTTCTAGTACTCTGTGTTGACAATAGGAAACCTTTCTCTAGGTACATAGAAGAACTTAAGAGAAGTTCCATATATTGTAATTCATGGTTCAGGATCAAAATTACTGAGTCAATATTGCTCTTACATTTTTAAAAAGTGCCATCACAGGTGACAAAACACTTTTTAACTAATAAAGTGGACAGTTCTAAATAAAAGCATGATTGATACATATTACTTGAGGAACAAACAAATAATCTTCATTGATCTATATATTCTAAACCTAATTGTGAATGCACTTAATATGGGAGTAGACTGCATTGAACACACTGAGGCTTACTTCCACCTAAATGTGCATAGGATTGTGTTGTAAACTGGTTTATGTGATAATTTCTGAAGTTTAATATGTACTTATAGTAAGCTCAGAATTAATTATACACACACCACCACCACCAGAAAGAATAATTCAAATGAAATAAACTAATAGTATGCTGATTATTAAATGAGTACTTTAAGAATACTTCATTAAGAAAAGTAAATGACCCAATATCTAATACAGAAATAGGTGTGCTTAAAACATACATGTGTGAAAAACTGGTATATGTTTATTCTGAAGTAATATTGGACTGTTACTAGACACAGGCTTTTTAACATGAAAGAGAAGTACACTATGTAAATTAACTTTCTTTTAGTTTCTTTTCAAAGGTAAATTAAGGGCACAATCCTATGTACATTTAGAAAAAAGTTCCGCAGCTCCCAGCATTCCCCGTCACCTGTCCTGACTGGGGAGTGCTGGGTGTTAAAAGCCTTTTTTCTGGCTAAACATGCATAAATTGCACCCTAAATGAACTAAGTATCATGAATTAATTAAAAGCTAGTTACACCAGTAAAATGGTCATAGACTGATATTCTGTGCATCCTAAACTGGTTAGGTGGTTTTCCTAGAGAAGCATTTGACAATTTATCTTAAATCTGTGATGTACATAGTTTTGACACAGTTAAGGACTGTATATGGACTTCAGACTTAATAGTTTTAAAAGTCTTCATCTGTGACAAAAGAATCCAGATTGATAAATTGCATGAAAAACAGCTGAATTCTATCTGGAATTTTTCTACACTGATGGGATAGTTTTGAGAGTTGCAGTATATGCTGGTATGAGGATTATATTTCTGGAGAATCACATTAAACTACCACTTTTTTAGAACTTTATTCTGCAGGATGTTCTGTGTCAGGTGGAAACTTTGATACTGCATATACTATAAAGCTATGTTTTATGAGAATATGTCTCTACTGTCGCTACTCAGATTATGGATAAGGTAGAAAAACAAGTGAACACTTTCTGCTTATTTGAGTAAGGTAAAGTTAAACAAGTATGAAAGCTCAGAATATCTGTATATAAATAAAAGCAAATAATTCAAATATTGGTTTACCACAATGATGCATGGACATACGAATAAAAACATATACTTTTAAATCAGTGCCATATTAGTATAAAATAGCAAATGTGTGGTAGAATCTTGTGTATGTTTAATCACTTTTGTCTTAGGTGCACTAACGTTGCTCACTGCAACAAGACTGATGTTCAAAATGCTGTTCCTCTTTAAGTTTTGTTGCAATAAAGAGGCCTAGTGCTAATTGCAAAGCTTTGCAAAGATTCAAGTCTTCTAAAATTAATAGGACTTAAGCGCATGCTTAACTTGAAGCTTGGACTTAATTCCTTCATTAGGCACTTAAAATAGGTTAGCTTTAGGAGTGGCTGTAGTTGATGGGAATTTGTAGCTTCCTATAAGTTTGTTATATGTTCAGAAGTGTTAGGTTCTTTAGAACTTGAGGTCACTTGTTCCAGTCATTTCCTCTGGGCCCTTCTTTGTTCTATTAAGTTTGGACAGACATGATGCTTGTGGTTTTATTTTTGAAATCTTGCCTTGCTTCTGGATATATCTATAAAATGCTTACAAGACAATGCAAAACTCTAGAGATAAATACGGAGGCATCACTTTTTATAGTTATATATTATGAATATTTACTCAGGTCCTATTATATACAAAGGGACTTGCTCTCTTGTGGTTTAAAGATTGCAGCCTCTTTATGTGAAGTAAATGTGCGAACTTATATTGTTAGTTTCTTAGAAATGTCTGTTTTAAGGGGTATTACGATACCCATTTATGTTTTATGGTAGTTTTCATAGTTATTTTTAGAAGAGACAAATCTCCAGACCAATGAATTTATAATGATCAAAAGTATAGTGGAAGCATCTTCCCTATCTCATTCCATGTAGCTTTAACTGATCTTAATAGGTTTTGCTCTGAACCTTGTGACTATTTTGAAATGGACTCACCACACAGTTTAGATTTTAGCTTGAAAATCTATTCAGTTAAGTTGCAGCTGTATAAGCCTGTATAAGTTGGCAGTGGCCAGAGGATTAAAGAAAAAGAAACTTCATGACCCTCTTGCCATAGCAATGGTATCCTTTGCTGTTAATGGAGATACCTCAGTGTGTAGGACCCAATGGCCTAATCTACTCTTAGGGAAAGACAGATAAAGATGCTCCTTACTATCTCTCTCTCCCTTTGACACATGAACTCTGAGATCTTCCACCTACGTACGGGATAAAAAATGAATGAATACAGTGAATCTGTCAGTCATCCTGGCCTCTCCGCATTTGGTGATTTGAAGATGAGATACATGTATATTTGAGTGGTGCAGTGACAAAAGTGGTGTTGGAAGACATGATGAATCAAACCATAAAAGGAAGGATAATATTTTTATGTTAAGTTGGCAAAATATTCTTGAAGGTTAAGACCCATGTCTTTATAACATCCATTAACATGGGCATAAAATACTTTTTTCATTTGTGTAGAAAGTAACATTAAAAATTGACAATTAAAAAAGATAAGTAGTTACAATCCAGTCATTTTCATAGGTTTTCTCCCCAGTGGGAAGGTTTAGCTTCTACTTGATTCTTTCCCATTGTAATCAACAAGATCTGAGTACTCAGATCTGGCTGTCTCATGCCTTATGTTTATAAAGTGAGCTTTTTTGTTGGAAGTTATCTGCTCATTATTTTACATTTTGTTTTCATCCTTGCCTAAAGTTTATGAAACTGTAGGTTTCTGTTACTTTTTTTTTAAAAAGGTGTAGTGTAAAGTGCACACTATAAAATGCTAAAACATTGCAAGTAATTTTCTTTCTTTAAAAAAACAAATGCAATAATAGATGCGATAACCAAAAGATACCACCTCTTAGAGGTACCTGTAAGCTGAATTATCTTATTGTCTAGTCGCATGCTTTCTTTTGATTAGGTTGTATTAAATTATCAAACAGATTCCTATTTTAAACAAGTAATTCACCAACTCTTGAAAGTGTTTTAGCCATTTTTTCAGCAGTTTAGAATGATATATAGACTTTTGAAAACGAATTTCTTCTGTATACATTTCTCTTCCATTTATGTTTAAATATTTAGTCATTCGGTCATTAAATGTTGAGTTTATAAGAAAAATGTTTTAAAAACTCCTTTCTAGTGCTATTACTGCTATTGAGATACAACACAGTTATAATATTCATTAGCATGTATATATGGAACAATTCAATATTTTACACTGTTGGTTTTTCAACACTTTAACAGTATTCTATGTGCTTTGTATACATAGAAAAAAAATCAACTAGACATGGACCATGATGTCAAATGTTACATATGCGTGTTCATATTTTTTTCTAAAACCCCAAAAGGTTCTACTGTCCTCAACAATAGGATACAATCATTAGTAAAGGCACTGTTTGAAAATGAAGAAACAATTATCATCTTTACATTGACTGATATTGCATTGATAATACAGATTTAAATATGATATTTTAATGTTGCTGAGGCGTACCTTTATTATAAACTGATTGAAATGCACCATAGAATCTTTGCCTTTCAGTTCAAAGGGAGATAAAATTGAGACTTAGTGTAATCTTTTTCTTAAATCTTGCTGAAAAATGCAGAAGTCTCAATTTAAAATAAAAACCCGCTAGTTTTATTTCTTCTGACTAAATAGCCTCTGCTCTTACTAAAATGGGAACAAAATACAATGAAGTAAATACGTGTTAGGAAATAAGATCTTAAACACTATGAAGCAAACTATTAAAAAACCATTATTAAAACTATATATTGGTATGCCGCGCTTCAGTGGGTGGTGTATATTCGGTGAATCTGCAGTTTCGTTCCATCAAATATCTCTATACAAATTCCAGAGTTAAAAACAGTGATTGGGGATTACTTTCTAAGAACTGTTCAGAGAGGATATTCTGCAAGCATGTGCCTACAGTTTTCTCCATCCAATTCCACTTGAAGAAGTTTGAGGAGACAAAGGAGCAGGGCCTTTTATAAAGCAAAAATCATGGAAGCTAATTGAGCAGTAACTTTGTGTTCCCTCATAATATTTTTGTTTGTTTAGCTGTTAATATAAGTCCAGATAATAGGAACAACTAATTGAGAAACTAATATACGTATTCCACCAACTTGTATGTACATTTGTGTGTGCACACCCATACTTAATGCTGTGAACTGAATTAATACAAAGCTAGTCCTATTTATAAGGCTACGATTTACCTTTTTACTTGATTTCAATTCACATAGAGATCTTTTGAAAACCTATGTTTTGGTTAAATGTATTACATTCAGCCCACGTGAATAGCAAAATGAGGATTCAAAAAGTATGGGAACATATTCTTTTTATATTTAACATCGTATCCTAAATTACAGGATATTAGGTGTGCAGTGTCTCTTTTTCATTGAGTTTTTTAATGCAATTGTTTACTAACAGTTGCAATTCTGCAATGTAGCTTTCCCACAATATTTTTAACGTAAAGATGTCTTTTTATATTTAATAACTTGTCTTCATTATATACCATCACTCTGATTTTATACATTATTTTGCTTTATATTGGAGTATTTCTCCAGGATTTGCACATTTAATTCCATGTTTATCTTTCCCAGTATAAATGAAACAACATTCTTTTTTCATATGAAGAGTGATAAAATACCAGAATTTGCAGATAATTAACGTTTCTACTAAAGTTCTGAGTAATCTTGCTATCTGTATTTGCACAGTTTGATTACATAGAACAAGTAGTATTTAAGAAATTTAGTAGCACACAGTCCAATCAAGATTTTGGCTTTCAGTTGTCTAACATTTTGATTAGAGAGGGTGCTTTGGCTTGTTTTCTGCTCATTACTATCACTGTGTCTTAAACCAGTCAATATTGGCTTATTTCTTTAGTGTCAAAGGAACAGCAAATAAAAAGTAATAGCCTGCTAACCACAAAATATGAGTTTATGCAATTGATTTCAAGTTTTCTCACTCCAGATTGTCTTTCTCATATACATAAGTTATAATTCATGAACAATGAGCAAAAATAGGCTTTAGTTCAAAAATGTATGAAATGGCCCTCAGAAATTATCTTGAATAATAAGGTATTATGACTACTACATCTGGATTAGAACTAACTTAATATAGTCATTTGGATCCCTGGCTCCTGTGAGTGGAGCTCCAGTCATATGATCCTTTCACAGGAGAGGGAGGCAGGCAGACATTTTTTACCCTTTTACTCCTGAAAAGCTACTCTGAAGAGTTGGGTGATGATAGGCCACAGGGGGAAGGAGGAAATGGCAAGAATTCTCTTCCCTAATGGGGATTTCCAATTGATCTAGGAGCTTTTTGTTTTTGGAAAGGAAACACAGGGTTATCATTCTAAGAATTGTCAAAAGTATAAAAATCTATACCAAGGGTATAGTGCATAATCAATTAGCTTGTTCAAATTCTGGTAGTGCATATATTCCCCCCCCCCTCCATTGTTATATATGTAGAAGCATGCAACAGTGTTCTTGTTTTAGTTTCTTGTTCCAAGCTTCTAAGATGTTCTTGTGACTTTCATGCCTATGGCAAGTTTTGTTAGTACAATGCTTGCAAATGACAATATTTTAGCATGAAAATATAGCAAAAGAAGTAATTCTTATTTTGTAAGAAAAGTAACCAGTATTTTAAAATGAATCACTTTTGTGAGCATTATGGTTAACTCTGAAGGCTGTTAAGGTCATCCATGAGATAACATTAGATGTATTCTCACAGAATGAATAGGAGTATCTGAAAATGCTTTATTAGTTTCACATTTGGCTCAATAAAAAGCTGTACATACACTGAAATGGTAGAAACATTAAGACATATTTAACAAGTGAGTTTAACAGGGAAGGATCTTTCATGGTAGGCAATATAAAGATACTGAAATGTAAAAGAAATGCCCTTCTGATGCATAAGCACAATTATGTCCATTGCATTGGCACATAAAATGCCTTAAGCTACTGGAATGACGCATTGCATTTTTGATGTTACTGATATTAAGGATGGTTAACTGTGAAACCCATTAATGATTTTATAGCTATCTGCAAACTTTGTGAACAACAACACAACTTATTTTTAAAGTTATAAATCCACTAGTAAGGATTTATAGTAAGGAATTATGTTCGGTGTATCCAGGGGAACTGTAAACTGCTGCATGGATTTTCTCTCTTGGGTTAGGATTCAGTGGGGTCATTCTTCATTGATACCCTTTGTGTAGAATAGCTTAATTAATGTGGTGGGGAAAGTGGGAGCATAAAACTCATGTAAGGAAAATGTTTCTGCTGTTATGGCTAGTTTCATTAGAGAAAACTAGTTTTTGAACAAAAACAATATTTTTATAAACGGTGCCCTCTCTTTTGTTTGTATATGAGCACTTTTCCCTCATTGCTTCTATTATTCATAGTAAAGTCATCCAAACAGAGAGCTTAGAAAACCTTTGGTATTCTATGTATTGGAACAACCTACTTCATTTATTTACTCTTGTTGGTTCAATACATTTACATCATTTTGCCATTCTTTAGAAGCTTGGCTTATTAAAAATTAGTGATCCATCACTAAGAGGGGTACAGTACAAGTACTGGTGCTCCTGACAGTGTTTTTGTGCCAAGCAACAGGAAATAATAGGGATACAAGAGCTGCCAAAAGTGTGTTTCCCAATTACTAATTAGGCAAAAAAGTATCTCAACAACCAGAGGAACTGCTATGGCAGACAGAGACAGTGTCTCTGAAATATTGAATACATATATTGAAAGGAAAACCAAAGGGATATGGTATCCCAACAGTAGTTAACACAGTTTATGGGGCTTTATTTCCAATCTGTTGATTTTGAAATGTAGAATGCTCTTGGGGGTGGTAGAAGAATGGTTATCTTGCTGATCTTATCAACAAGTACTTGAATGTTTTAACAAGCACCAACTTTAGCAAGGATGTAGGGGAAAGGAATATAGTTTACCTACCCCAATTATTTGGGCAATGGTCCATGAAAGTAAAACAAGATTTTCTATTTATATTATTTATATATATATATTTCTTGTGTCCAAGACTGCCAGTCACTCCTGACATAAACTCCATCATGGCCACGATATTTGTAGTTAAACCATTTTCCATAACATGTACAGTGAGAAAGGCAAGGGGGCTTTGGCAGAGCTATATCTGTCATGGGAACAATAAAAATTGCATATTGTGCTACCATAACTTTTATTATTGTATTTAGGAAAATATCACTGTAGAATGCACAGTGTACTACAGATAACATTTGACTGGATGAACAAAATTATATTGAAAAAAGGTTACTACCTAGTTTATAATTCTTTGGTGTAACCTTAAATCACTGTTCAGTCATATTACATCCCCCCATTCTCTTTTATATGATTTATTGCAGAAATCTTGACAGTAAGCACCATTGAATTCAGTGAAACTTTCTTTTTCAGCTGCATACCAATTTTTTTCTTAGTTGATACCATTTGGCAAAGGAGGTGGGAAGCCTTACAAAGAATACAGTGTGCAGGAAAGAGTGGCTTATCTTTTTCCTTCCTAGTGTAAATGGACCCTGGAACAGCTAAAAAGTCTAGTTTGGACCTAAGTAACATTCACAGGATTGAACCATAAACTTTTTTGTAAAATTGTAAAGAGGACTTTTTAAATGTGATTTAAACCCTTTGTGTAAAGTTGCGGCATGCGTCCTAGAAATATAGAGCACAGTTCAGTCATGTTAGGTGTGTAAAAATTGAACTTCACACAAAATTGCTTATTTCTCATCTATTTGAATAGGATATAGAAAGAATATCAGGTCCACATTTATTGCTCATCATGTTCCTTTACAGGTTCTTTTACAATGCCAACTTTAAAGGTTAGAACCTTTAAGACATGAAGGCTGTAATCCTGTATCTACCTACCTGAGAATACACAATATTAAATGTTCTGGGATTTGCATTTGAATAGACTTACACAGGATTTCTCTAAGGTGTGTGCAAATGCTCCTTTGTGCATATGTGGGAAGGCAATTGATCTTTTTTAAAATTTCAGCTACAGCCACTTGCTCACTATCAAATACCAATCCAGATGATTACAAACCTTCTGAATGTGTATATGTATAATCTCTTTCTCTCTGTCAGAGCTCATACAAGTGGCTGTAGTAGGAAAAATGGTAAGAAAATCTTATGTCCTTATTTCGTAGTTCACCTATTGAAGAATGAATCATATTTTTGTGCTTGAATACCATTTTTAAAAGATAAAGTGCAACCCTGCACACATTTAAGCAAGAGTAGCTGCACTGAATTCAGTATTTTATTGTATTCTATGTATGTTTCTATGCTGTTGCAGCATTTGTAAACTGTCCAGAGAACCTCCAGGTTATGGGGCGGCATAGAAATGGAATGAAATGAATAAATAAATAATATTTAGTTTCAGCTTAGACTTTTAACTAATTCTATACTACCTAAATTGTATAGAAATAACTCCAGACATTGCTTCCATATAAGTCAGTGAGACTTTTCCTTTCCATTCCAGTTTGCTTAGTTTGTGGACAGTTATTTCTTTAGATTAGGTGACTTCTCAAGGGTCAAATGGTGTTATCTTTAAATTATAGCATATCTTTAATATGCGGCTATGTCTGTTTTTTCCTTACTAAAAAGTAAGAGTGGGATAACAAATGTAGGACCCTACTTTGATGGGAAGGGGCTTTAATAGTTACCTTCCAGTGCGCTCCCAGTTCTGCAGTTTTCATAGGAAAAAGGATCAAGTTGAAGTGAATGCTTTCTTCCTACTCAAACAGTGGGAGAGAGAGAGGGAAGGGGGAGAGAGAGTGCCTGTGTGTCCACTTGTGCGTGCGCTCTCATATTCAGGATTTGAACCAGAGCAAGGAGCAAATAGGACCCCCAGTCTTACTTTTGAGTAAGAGAAAAGAACAGATGTAGCTGCATGCTGCATGTTAAAAGTAATATGCAATTTAACCTTAAGATAACTGAGCCACATGATAAGTACATGATGTACTCTTGACAAGTAAATGCTACTTATCTCACTAATACAGTTATTTACATACTTTCTGGTCTTAGAGTTCATACACTAGAATGCTATGCCAAATATCTGAGTGAAGGTAATTTTTAGCCACATCTTACTTCAACTGAATAATTGTGTCTTTTCTAAAGCACAATTTGTTTTTCATGGGGAGGCAGCATAGGGGATTCTTCTGTAGAATATTTTTAAGAAGAATTAATTTTTGATGGATTACTAGACAGATTTCATAACAAGGCCAGGAATTCTTTTCGCCAAGTGCATTGTAGTAAATGCATCAAACATTCTCACTGACTAGGCATGTGTAGCGTCTCAGTGTTTCCTCTTAAGCTACCAGAAATTCCATTATTGGAAGGAAGCAAACGATGATATAAGTCAAAGCAAAACATGTCGGTATTGTGTTAATAGAGATCATATGAAGTACGCATATAACTACTGTTTAGTTCCAGCGTAGATTGGATAGTAAAGAATTGTACATGGTGCTAGTTAATAAAATCAAAATTAGTAGATTGGAAGTTCTGTATTTTTCCCTTCTTATCAAGCTTTATTTTCAGAATGGAGGCCAACGTTAAGAATTTTGCTTTCAGATTGAAGTATAAATAATTTTAAGAATACTTTTTTCCCATAGAGAGCCTTAACTCATTACATTAGTCCAGCGCATTCTTTTTAATAGCATTACATGAAGAAACATTTTTTTTCTTTTCCAGGTTTGCAACAGAATGAACTATTATTGTTCCTAGTATGTTATTGTTCACAGTAATGTGGTATTATAGCCATTTATTTATTTTTTAATATTAGTTTCCATGGCCTTTAAAGAAGGATCCATTTGGAAAAATTAACAAGCACGTGTTTTTCACGGAACAGTTTAGAGCTAATAAAAATTTATTGTTCTAGTGGTGTTTTAGATGCAGATTTTAGTAAAACTTATGTGGCTAACTCAGTCCATTGTGGGCCGTAGACAGTGAAGCCATGCCCATTAAATCTTTTCTAGTACATTCTTTACCCTTTCAGTCTTAAATTGGTTATCCCATATTCCCATTCCAAAAGAAGAGTAAAACAAACAATACAAATTGCTTTAAATACACTAGAAACAGGGAACTTATCTGAGAAGTCAGATCTTCTGTTAAAGAGAGGAAGAAGAATCATGGGATAATGTTGCAAAGAATCACAACAGATCTTTTGCACCTGCAATTGCTGCGGTAAATGCACTTGCTTCTGAATCACTATTTTGGGAGGGATTTTTTTTTTAAAAAAAAAACAAGTTTCCTATATATATGCATTTGACAGCAAGGATCATTGAATTCTCTCTCTCACTGTGTGTGTGTGTGTGTGTTTTGAGAAGAAGGGAATATTTTCATGCCCTGATACGGATTTTCTGGAAGCATATAGTTAGCCATTATTAGCAAGAGAATGGCTAACTAGATGGCCCCTTAGTCTAATTTACCCATATTTTTCTTACCAGGCAAATCTTGCAATTGTCAGTGTAACTCTTCAGGAATAAAGGTATTTGCAAAAGACATCTGTAACATGCGGACAAAGTAGGAAAGTTGCTTTTGCTATGGAAGAGCTATCCCAGCTGTCTGACTAGTACCCATGGTGGAGGACAAGGCCATATGCCCAATCCTCATAGCAAGTTCTCTACTAAATAGGCTACAGTTGTTAACTCTTTTAAAATCCTTTTGATATTGCTGTGGGTCGTGTAGGCAAGGAATGCCTTATGATAAACTAGAGCTATAGGGAAGTCAGGCAAATATTTGGTTGCATTTCCCTAGTGATTCGATAGCTACATATTCTGCAACGGTATTTTCCACATGCTTTATTAGCTTCCTGTTTCACCTCAGCCACAGTTGTTTATTGGGAATGGGTATACATCACTATATTTTTTAGAAACCGGGGTTTGTTTGTTTTTTTACAATGATTTGTGGTATTTAAAAATGATTTTTTGGTTATACAAAACTTAATTTCTTAAAATTGATTTGCTATTTTAGAAATCTAGATTTTCAGAAATAGTTTGAAAATCTTATTGCAGCTGAGTTTTTGCTATATCAGCTAATGCATCATGAGGAAAAAAATTCCTATGAAATTTTTCATTTTCTGACTATATTATATGAAATAACCTTTAGAATAAATGCAAAAATGTTAGGCTGTTGCTGTTTCAAATGGTAGGCCAAAATATCTACCAGTGGAATGAAATGGTGAGAGTGTTGGTCTGGGACATGAGAGATGCTGGTTTGAATCTCCCCTTAACCATAAAGTCTACTGGCTGTCTTTGAGCCAGTTAGAAAACTCTCATCATAACCTATTTCACCGTGTCCTTATGAAGAGGAAGTGGATAAAAGGAAAAGGACCACATCAACTGCCTTGGATTCCTTGCAAGAGGAAAAAGGTGGGATGTGAATGTAATAACAATAAAGAAACTCATACCAAATGAAAGTGAGATTTGAATAATTATATCCCGCAGTGGAATTGCAGCATGAACCTTTACATAGGAACCCCTCTTAAATCCTTAATAGTACTTGGAAGAGTGTTTATCCTCAAGTGTTTACACTATAAGCCATATGTGTATGGTAGTATATCTTTAGCATGCATTTCCCAGAACTCTTGCCACTGAAAACTAGCTCATAAATGGTTACATGGGCTACAAAATTTATGAATGGGACGTTACTGATTGTCATTTTGAGCATGAATATTATGGCTAGAAGGGCATTTTCTATCCAGTGTCTGTCCAGTCCATTATGATGAGAAAATGAGCTCTTGTTGTGCCCCCAAATGGTATGGCTCTATTAGGTGAAGCTAACACTTGAATTATCTTTATTTGATGCAGAATCTATCTGAAGGTTGACAGTCGTACAACACAGGGATACTGAGAACAATAAAGAAACATAGTTTCACCAGCTCCAACTTCTTATGGAAGGTTGCCCTTTGTACCTTCAAGAGTATGTGAAACTGCAGAGAAAGTAAAGAAAAGCACAGCCCCTTCCCAAAATAAAGTGGGGTACAGAAAAGTGATATAATTATATTGACCAATAAGCAGTGCAGTGCTTATGGCTCCATTGATTTTCTTTTCTACCAATTGTCAAGCGTCTGTCACCACATGGATGGTGGTTTTGGGCAACTCCAAGCACATTTGTAAGTAGAGCTGCCTTACATGATTGAACAGTTAAATTGGACTCATTATGGTTTAAGTTGTAACTAAATAATTGTTTACACTATCATCCATTTGGACTTTGTAATCAGGTAGAAATGACAAAATTGTTTGTGCTATGAGCACACTTGGGAGTGGTTAGAAATTTTTGCAGATTTGAGCATACAAATTGTTACATGAAAAATAGATAATTGATGAAAAGTAAACTTACATGATACAGCTTGTCAGAATTAAAATTCAGAGCATTAATTAGTTTAGAAAGTAGTTAGGCAATCCTGGCAGCGCTTGCTTCTCAGGTTGGTTTTCAGTGTATTGCTTTACATAGCCAAAATTCAGTAGGGATATTGTCTAATTTAGTCTATGTAGAAAATTATCTTTCTAGATAGAGTTATTTTAAGTGAATTTTGCTCAGTGCAGTGGTCCAAGATGTGATTTCCTCTTTGCTAGGTTAGCTAATTAAAGTTAAAGTAAAATATGTTCCCTAATTATAATTAACTGTGAAACTTTAATTTGGTTTTTTTGTTCTGCAACTATAAACCTTTGCTTATTTCACCTTGCAACTTCCTTAGTACTCCTTTGTACTGTTCCATATACTTTATTGTTTTCATGAAAATATAGGTTTGGCTGTATACTGAGTCATCATTGTTTCTTCTTCCCCTTAACTAAAATCTGGTAACCTCTTTGGAATACACTAGTAAGTTCTGATTGGAGGGTTATCTGTAATACAGCAGATCTGAATGATAGTAAATATTGACAGACTTTTGAGCTGAGTACTTTTTAAAGCTACCCTGATGATTTGAAAAGCTCTTATTGTTCCTTCTTAGTCAGAACTCCATAGCCAAGGCTAAAGTATGCATGTGTTAGGAAAACAGACGTGTGTGCGTGCATGCGTGCCTGCATATGGACATTAAACAAAGAACACATCTGAACTCCAAACTGCTCATCAAAGGAGAAGAATGGGGCGCCTACAACAAAAGGGCAAGAATGTATTTAGGGTACTGAAAGCTTTGAGGAATACCATGCCAAAGAAAATGGTAACCACCCTTCCTGCCAAAAAGAGTGGAAGGATGAACTTCTTGCCTGGGATAGAACTTAGCAATGTATGGCTTGTTTGGGGAACATTTCCAAGAGTGTTAAACCAGTCATTACTATCAGCCTCTGAGAAGCCTTCTCAAGAGGAAAGGATTCCAAACCATATTGTGTAGCATTTTTAGCTACCAATAATTTTATCAATACTTTGGAAGTATTTGTATATAAAAGCAATTACATTCAGATGTTATTTTAAATTGGATTTCAGGCCATTGAATTCCTACTGTTAATTATAACAATACACTTATTTATAAAAATAACTCCTTATGTCTATTCTTCATCAAATACAAAGGCTTGAAGTAAATGATAGCAGTAAAAACTATTTGTTTCATGTTCAGCCACATATTTCCAAGCATCTGGATCTCAATACTAGAAATGAAGTTATTTTTCCCAGTTTTTTCCAACTATACATATACCTATATTTACAATGAAGTTCTCATTGCTGCCTTTATTGTGAAAGTGACAAGGTATATATTGTATAGCCCGCTGAGCATAATTCAGAGCATCATTTAGTCATCCAATATTGTCTAAAAGAGATATTTTTTAAAATATAATAGCACAAATACTATATTACATCTAGCACTCATAAGCAGCAATTGTATAAACACACTCACCTGAGAGTAAATCATATTGAGTTCAGTGGGACTTATTTCTCAGTAGGCATATTTAGAATTGCACTGTAAAAATAGTTATTTCCAAATTCCCACTACAGAAGCCTAATTTCAATGATGATATTGAATATGCACTCTCTTTGTGCGATTCCTTTGTGAATAATGTTTAAACACATTTTATTACTGCTTTTAAAAATAAAAGTAATTTCTTATGAAACTGGTACATACAATAGTTTGGTTTCAGAGAAAAGTGCAAATAATTGAGTTACAGGAAATTGACTCCCTCCTCGCTAAACTTATTTCTGTGCAAATTTTAGAAATGCTTCCTTGCACCACAGTATCCCTCATTCAGCAGAGGCCTATCCCATAAATACTGTGAAAATGAGGGACAGGGAATGGAAGTCTGCTGACTCTGTTCACATGCCTTTTTTTTCATCTAACCCAATCAGACTTTTTGTTTGGTGCATAAACTACACAGTTACGTAGTCTTGCAATCATTTCTCTGTTCCTTACCATTCTTACTCTTAAGTACTAGGCATCCTAAAACACATTTTTTTCAAGAAATAATGGCTTTTTGCTACATCTTTGTACAGGTGTATATTATGATTATGTAGTCTGTGTGTTTATTATGTGATTATGAGCTAAGAAAGTAATAATCTTAGAGTTAACTGCTGCAGCAAGGCTCTTGAATGGAGTGCCTTGCCATGTGAACAGAACACCTGTCCTGAAAGCTATACTGGCTGTCAAGTTTGATACCAAGCCAGGTTCAATTTATTATTATTGACATACAAAGCACTATTCAGCATAGGACTAGGTTGCCTGAAATATCGTCTCTGTGTAGGGATCCATCAAACCACTGTGCTCTTCAGATGAAGCCGTGCTGACCACAGTGCGTCCTGCTGTTGCCCATCTGGAAGCAACACAGCAATGGGCCTTTGCTGTGGTGAGGTCCTCCCTCCAGAATGACCTCCCATCTGTATGATGTCAGGCTCCAACACCGATTACTAAAAACTTCTTTATCATTGCCTTTCCCAGCCTTCTACTCAATGCTGTTATTTTTTTGATAATGCATTGTCATATAAGCTTCAGGATTTTTAAAATGCAAAGCCATATATAAAATATGTCGGCACATACATTTTTAGATACATAAATTTATAAAATTTATAGATGTAAATGAAGAAACAAATAAGCTGTACTGTTTCTTTTATTCAGTTATTAGTGTGGTCATATCTGGTTATGCTGATACGTGAGCAACTGCTGCTAAGGAAAGCCGCTTGAGGGGTGAAACAAAACAACCCAATGTTAAATAGGCTTTCTCTCAGTTAAAATAAATGCTTTGTCTTCATTTAATAGTTGCTTGAAACTGCTGTGTGGGTACTGTGAATGCTCCTGTATTTCTCACACATAATGTTGTTATATTAAACTCTTGGGGAAGTTATTATGGGGCTTACCAGTTGTTCTGAATGTATTGTGCACATATTTTTCCAGAAAAACACTGTTGGAGTATGTAGAATATAATTGAATCTTTGCAGATATCTGCTGGTTTAAACAAACTGATTCAGATACAAATAGAAATAAACTGAATGTGTTTTCATGAAAATTGTGGTACTGTAAGCCGAAGCAGGTTTCATTACTTACTGAGAATCACATAGCCTGATGTACCTGTTTAGTCATCTATATCTCCTACAAATTGAAATAAGCTTTTTTTTAGACATAAAGAGCTACCTGTTATTTATTTACTAATTACAAATGAATTTCAGCATCCAGTTGTTTAGCAGCTTCCAGTTAACATTTTTAAAAAGATTGTTGTGGGTTGATTGGTACAGGTTCGATATGTTTCCTGTGCCATGGTGGCTTTGCAATTGACACTGAAAATATGGAACATGATGGAGAATTATTCACCTACAAATTAGAGCTTGTGTGTACCAGCCCATAGATTCAAGTAGATGGATTTAGGAATAAGCATTAGTACACACACACAAAATTAAACTTATGGTTGCATTCCCATCCATTCATTATCTAATTATTATCTAATAGATGGCATCCTCTTAATTCATGGGCTTATTTTTCAAGATGCTTGAGTGTGTTCCTTTTGTTCTGGCATTCTAAAAGGACAAATACAATGTCAATTTAAACCAACTTTGAATTTCCTTAAAAAATATTTGGGTTAAGTAAAAAAAAGTTTGGAAGTATGTTTTCTTCTGTATAGTGCGAACATGCTTAATGCATATACTTTTAAAACTTCAAAATTCTCCCTAAACAGCCACTGTCTTTGAACACTTTTATATTTTCTCCTGTATTAGTGCTAGCAAATGTTCATCTGTTCTTTTGGTTATATGATATGATTATCACATGGCATTAAAATAAGAAATGAAATAAATATTCAAATATCCATAGAATGTTCTTGCATGCTATTTTTACACATGTATGGTATTGAAATTACATTGCAATCACACAACATAATTGATAAGATAGATATGTGTGAACATTTGTGTAGTTTTTTGCAGCCTTTCAGATAAGCAATGGACCTCTTTTACCTATATATCTCATCTCAGTTTGGAGTGGTGAATTTAGTCAAGCAGTTTCCCCAGATGGAGTTCCTGCTTGGAATATGGACTAATGGCAGGACTATTTCTGTACTGCTGTGATCTATGACTTGACTGAAACACAAACACTTAATCAAGTTTGCAAGGGGATTTTTTCTTCATCTTAGGATTTACTCTCCCAAAAAAACCCTTGTTTGTTGTATTCCATTGAATATACTGTCAACTTAAAGAGCAAAGTGTGCTGAAGCTTATTCTGGATTTTAATGCAGTATCAGTTTTAGTACAAGCTTCTAGGCTGGATCCACATCAGGATACCAAGAGTTCTCAATTAGGTAAATGTTAAAGGATATGAAATTGTGGGAATCTCCATAGTTCCATATAAGTAAAAACTGTGGGTTTATTCTAAAGTATCTCAATGCAATGGAATGTGGAGAATTTGTAGTAACACTCATATGTGGACTGGTTCTTTTACATTATGCAAATATTTAGATTAAGAAATCCCAGTGACCAGTTGATCAAAGGTACAGCAGCTCTTATGCTGGCATGGCAACTTCACAATGTGCTGTTTAGAAGACTTTGGTAAGTATAAATGATGGAAATTGTACTGAAAATGCTGTATACAATTTTTACTTTCAAGATATGACTTTCAAAAGATACGGACTCATGGCAAGCTGTCTGAAGATGAAGATGAATTATTTCTAAAGATATGTTATACTGCTTCTAATGAGACATTCTCAGTTCTATAGAACTTGCAGTAACATTGTTATAAAAATGGAAATTTTTCTAATAACCTGTTCAGATAGTTAGATACCTGTATGCTAATGTGACCAGAAGTCAGTGTAAATGGAAAACACTGGAATTGATAAGGTTTATTCTTGAAGGCTTAACACTGTTACCAAAATAAATACAGTTTCTTACATTCTTTCATTGCACTCTGTTCAAAATAAATGGAGTGCACACATACATACAAACATGAAAAAATCACCTGGCATTTATAATTCAGTATAATTTAGAAGGCAGTTGAATAATTAGTGAATCTTTCAGGGCGATGGATGTTTTCAAAACATTCGTAGACTAACAGATGGGCCTTATGTATGATATAGCCTATATGCTACTAAATGATCCATTTATTTTGGAATACTTCTGCAGCCCAAACGTATACATAACTGAAGTACGGATTATTGAATTGAAGCATTATAAATAGTATGGCTTTCCATATGAACAGATTTAGTCTACTAAACATTGCTGTCTTCTTAAATTGATCCATTAATTTTTTATACCAGTGATAGAGGTAATAAGACTGAATTTGTTGTTGCTTATTCCAGCTATTAATTATTATTACTGCTCCACAGAAAATACTTTTCCCATACTGAATTAGTAAGTATTTCTCTAGTTGTAGGTGTCATCTAATTTTGGGGAAAATTGGCCTACATTAGTTGAAATGACCATTCCCAAATACCAAAGCATGTATGCCACTTATTTGTTTGGTACCAGACATATTTGCCATTCTGCCTTCCACCTCTTCTTTCTGGTAAATTACCAGTAATGCCTTTTCAACAGCATGTCTAAATAATTGTTGAAACGGGAGAGTTCCTTGTTGGTGACTTATCAATCGCATATACAAACCCCCTTGCGCTTTGGAATGATTAAATCCTTTCATGAAAGTTAATAGAAGATAAAGGAGTGTAGCAATGTAGTGTTTGTCTGAGGAATTTGATCCAAGGTGTCTGTCTGTCTCTAATGGAGAATGACAAGGAAGGCTTTAAGAAGTCATTCCACTTATTGTCTTCAAACACAAAAACCTTCCGCCTGTATCTTTCAACTTGCTGCACCTCTTCTGTAGGAGCCATGAGCAAACTGCTGAATTTTTATTAATCAGCTTACTTTAATGAGATGAAAAGACCTTTTCAAAAGAGTGAGGGAAGAGCTGCATACAGAAACAGCTTTTGAATGTTTTAACATAAACAACTTCTAGGATTCTTCATAGTAGTGGCTGGGTGGGGGGATTTCAGTTGTGCCTTTGGCTTCTTGATCTGGTCTTTTCTTCTTCACCTACTTTTAGTCTTTCTGCCTCCATATGTTAATGAGATCTTTAAAAACACAAAGAAGATTTAACAGGAGTATGTGTTTTGTGTGCTGTGAGGAAAAAGGAAGCAGCGGGGAGAGAAATACCTTTTGGGAACTGAGGCAAGAAAACCTAAGCTGATAAAACATGACTCTTCTTCCCCCTACTCCCTCCCCAACAGGAGTTGTTTGGATAACTTGCCCTTTTCTAAATTCTTCCTTTCTCTTTCTGCACCCCCTTCCCCTTTTCTCTCTCTTGTCAAGCCCACTTCATAAACGGTAGCAGCTGGAGATCTTTTTAGTGGCATTCAGGGATTACTGCCCTTCAGGATTTTAATAAGCCCTGATGCTTGAAATGCCTGTAAGGGTGCTCTCTGAGACAATTACTATTCAGGACCAGGAACTGAGGGCCCTTCAGCAGCCCAGATGGTAGAGGTTCTGCACATGGGCAGATAGTGTTCCAAGAACAACAGATCACTGGAGCAAAGAAGGGGAGGAGAAATGAGAGGATAAGGAAAGAAAGGAATAAGTGTGTGTGTGTGTGTGCAAGCGAGCGAACGAGCACTGTATGGGCAATCAGATGAATTTACTCAAATCTTTTGTGCGTATTTAGATTAAAAACTGAAATCTACAGAAAGTTTAGCTGTTTGTTTACTTGTACAATTGACAAAGTGAATTTAAAAACTTTTCAAGTTTATAATTGCTGTGTTTATAATTAACAGAATGCTTAGGAAAGTATTTGGCTCTCAGAAAAGAGAAATTGTCTTCAAGGATTCAGGATAAGAACTTCTTAATAGCGAACATTGGCAACTGCTACTTGGCTTGCTCAGAGTATATGGAGTACTGCTCTTTTCATATCGGAAAAATACTGAGGAATAATTTTGAACCAGTACTAAACAGACAGCACAGCTTCAAAAAAATGGGACTGTTTTGGGAAAAACGGGGGACAACAAAAATAGAACCCTGAACAGTTTGGAAGTCTCTTTTTTAGTCTGGATGCTGTTATGAATTGCAGGCATCCTTTTGGAAGAGATTTGAAACATTTTGAAAAATAGCCTAGTTTTGATCATTTATCTTACAGCAGCGCAAGTGATGACTCCTGATAGTCCATTATTTTGACTGCACAGCACAACATATAAAATTTGGAGCATGACTTATCAGCTAAACAGCTGTTTTCCATTTGGACAGACAGACACCACTTTTTTAATCCTTGCACTTTCACCATAAAAATTCATTTGTGCTTCTATTAATTAATGTCTGTGTTTGAAACACTCAGGTTAAGCCCAGTTGTGCTTTACTTTGATACATGTGCTTTATACAGCAGGACCCCTGTAACGGTGTGAATCTGTTCCAAGCCCCACAGCAGATGCCTGAAACTCTGGATGATAATGAACATTTTATTTATATATTATATACATTTCTTTTTTTCACAATTTTGTTTGTTCTTATCTCAGCATACCTTTTTCTTTCCTTATTAAATAAAGAATTTTTGCTTACAGGAAGCACTTTGTGACTTCTTTTCTGGGTTGAGGTCAACTGCGGTTAACTGAAAATGTAGTAAGTGAGCCTGTGGATATTGGGGGGTGGGCTATTGTAATTTAAGAACAACAACAAGGAATGTGCCTTCGAAATTGTACAAAAGAGAGAAATATTATTCAAATAAAGTAGAGAGAGAATAATTCTTGCAGAAGTGTTACGAGTCTATTTAAATAGAGATGGATCTGTAGCCTTTAGGTGATCTGATAACATTGGGCAACTTTAGTGTCAAAATAGATTTTGGTATCAGGTGCTATCTATTTGATTGGACTGTTTGGTTGTATAGTTAAAGTATTTTAATTATGGTGACTCTACTAAGAAAATAAATCAATATTTATAATCCTGTCCACCTAGAATCTCCTTTGCACTGGTTTAGACTAGATTAACCAAAACCTTTCAGTTGAAAAAAATGCAAATTAATCCTATGTAAATGGTCCCAACTATGTGCACAAATTCATAAAGACTAGTGTTTTCAGTTAACCTTTTTTCAAAATCTGCAAATATGTATTATTTTCAAAGAGTAATCCAGATTCTGGTGTCAGAATTGTATATTGAATCACTCTTCTAAGAATTACTAAATTTAGATGTGAATTGTTTTCATATTTCCTAGTTACGCTAGGATTTGGAAAGCCAATAATCATAGAAGTCTTCAGACATTGCCAGTGATTTCACCAATTCTCTTGAGTCTTCATTTGTCTCTAAATTTGCCTTTAACTGGCTTACCTCACTAGCTAAGAAAACATTTGTTACTGAGGCAATAATACAGGACGACAGTTCACCTACAGATAATGATTCATTAGACTGTTTCAAATTGATGAGCCTGGCCTCTTGAATACTCTCTTCTTGTGAAACATGAAGACGTGACTTTTCTGCACTCCTGTTACAGGTCTTGTTTCTATATGCATTTTATTACATTAGCTTTCTTATAATAATTGTAATAATTATAAGCATTGCTTAAGTTGTTATCAAACATGCAAGACCCAAATAAGAGCAGAATGCTTCCATTTGATGCTATACTGCCTGTGTCTTTAATGATAAAGTATATGCCATATAAATACTGGAAACTGGCTTTCCCAGGTTTTGTTCTGTTTCTGTTTCCAAGTACAAAGAGCAATTTTTCATGTGTAAATGGAGTTGGTAGATAAGAGATTTGGGTTATGGGTGCACTTTGGGCCAATTGTAGACTCTCAGCCGAACTCTCACAAGGTTGTTGTTACGAGGATAAAATGGATCTATAATAAGCCGCCTTGGGTTCCTCTCAAAAGAGAAAAGGGCAGGCTATAACTGTAGTGTAATACTAATAATGACTTGGTAGAAGGTAATTATTGAGAATTATTTTGTCTTCTGTGCCTATCACAACCGTAATATCATTTTTCTTACTTGTTGAAAACTCCATATTTTGTTCTCAGTTTTAAGTTTCTGTACAGTTACTGACAGTGCACATTAAAATGACATGCCTATACCCAACAGATGAAGGTCTGTAGATTTTTTTGCAGTGGGGAGTCGATCGATTAGAACCAAGTGTAAGTCTTTTCAGTATACCATACAGCATACCATATAGTTTATCCAATATAGTGATTTTTTAAATCAATCAGTATTTTATTTATTTTAAACTTTTGTATGCTGTCCCTTATGCCTTGGCATCTTGGGACGACTCACAATCCATAAAATTGAAATACAGTAATACAATTCGTGATTCTTTTAAGCATTTTATATCATATTTTTATTATTTCTGTATACTCCTTTAAAACAGTATATGTATGTAGTTTAAGCACTTAGTAAATTAAGTCAGGGGAATACTGAATGGTACTACAACATGTACAGCATTAAATGCATGTCCTGATATGGGGAATGTACTTGAGGTGATCCTTTGCTTTGTTCTGTAACCAGTTTCTTAGTACTGTAACCACTCAAAGCTTGGATGAGATGGTTGAATCTTTTCCCATGTGTGCAGGGAATGAAATAACTGAAAAATGACTTTCACTGCTTGGAAAGGACTTTATTTATTTATTTATTTATTTATTTATTTCCTGCCTTTTCCTACAAAGGGCTCAAGGCAGCTTACATAATTCTCCTCCTCCATTTTATCCCCACAACAACAACCCTGTGAGGTTGGTTGGGCTGAGAGTCTGTGACTGGCCCAAAGTCACAGAGTTGGCTCCATGGCTGAGCGGGGACTAGAACCCAGATCGTCTGAGTCCCAGTCCCACGCTCTTAACCACTACACCACACTGGCTCTCTTTTTAACTGAGAAAACTACAGTAGAAATTAGATTTCTGGAGTAGGGATCTGGGTAGTGCCAGGAATCCTTTTGACAGAGAGTTGGAGACATTTGTTCCTATAGTGCTGAAAAACAAATTTGTAGATGCCTAGGCTTCGACTGAAACTTGTGAAGAAGATGGGAGACACATCTGTCTATACCTGAATCTATCCCAAATGCATATTAATGAATGAGATGGTGCTCTGATTTTTGGAGGAAAAAAGATGTGTGAACTGCAGCCACCCTTTTCTTCCCTAGAGTTCCTTCTACTCCAAGTGTGCTTCCTTTAGAATGCTAATTACTGGTACTCAAGCTCATGCAAGAAGTAAGCTAAAGTTGAGGTGAGGAACCATATCCATCAGTTCAGCCACATGACCATCTGCATTAAAACTCAACACCTGTCCCTTGCTATATTTGATACGTTTGGATTTTAACCCAAAAAGTAAGGAGATGTAAAGCATTTGGGTGTTTTGAAGTCATGGGGAAACCCTGCGTATTTCTCCCTTGGTGAGACAACTATGAATTTTGGAGAAAATTAAAATGTATACATTACTTACCTTTGTACTTAATCTACACTTATTTTACTGCATCAACAACATGACACAGATGTATAATTCAGCATACACAAATTGTACTGTTTTTGTATATTTTGGAATGCAAAAGTATATGAAAGGGCACTCAGATCTGTTCTATCTTAATTGTAGCTGGGAAATAGATGGGTGGGGGAATAAAATGGAATTTGTTAATATTGTAATAAAGAAGGATGATTTCATTACAGGAACTTGGAAATAGCCCTCACATTATCATGCAAAAACAAAAGCAACTCATGTTGGTGTTACATAAACTAAGAAGGGAAACATCCCTAAGCAGTAGATCTTGATGTCCAGCCATACTTTCTAGCACTATTGAAAGGTTCACTGCTACATAGTGAATTTATCAATTATGCTAACTTGAATCAGACAATGGAGGAATCTCAAACGAGGAGCAAGGGGAGTGAAGTCCATCTTCACGGCATAGCCATCATTACAGACACAGTGTGCTTTGCAGATTTATAGATTGCACTCTGCCAAATTTGCGAGGATGTTCTTTTCAAAAACATGACATGTTTTTGTAAAACAGTGTCGATTGCTTTAGTAATCTATTTAATCAAATAGTAAAACATATTTTCAAAAATAACTCTATAGCAGTGTTGATTGACTGACAAATTTTAAAAAGCTACTTTAAAAATATTTTCCCTATTCTAAAGCAAAACAAAACACCCTCCCACCACCATTAAGAGTGTTTTTCTAAAGATGACCTTTTTTGAACCAGTATCTTCAATTGTAGGGGTTTTTTTTAAGTTGAGCAGGAAAGCTCTTTTTTAATTGTGCAAGTCTTTGGATTGAGTGGGTTTTTCTTTTATCCTTCAGTTGATAAAATTGTCCAGGATGGGATTACAATCGCTATCGGACAAGAGGGTATGCAATTTTTGGATTGGATTCTTGGCATGCAGGTGGCCTTAGAGACTTGGAGCACCTTTTATCAGCTTTTCCTAGTTTATCAACTGTGGTAGTTATCAATGGGGGTAGTCTGGCTACAGTGATCCACAATCTCCAGGTCACATGTAATGTGCCATGCATGGGGCTGCCCTTGAAAATGATTCAGAGGCTCTATCTGATAAACAATTCAGTTGTTAGATTTTCTGTTGCTTTGTTTAGGTGGAACCATGTTACATCAGTTCTGAGGAAGCTACAATATTTGCTTGCTCGCTGCTGAGCCCAGTAAAGGTCCTTTAAAACTCTAAATAGCTTGGGACTCATATACCTGAAGGAACATTTTTTTACATATCAGTTTGCCTGTGCTTTATCATACACCTTCCACAAGAGAAAGGCTTTTATTTACAAATTAAGTCCTTCTACTCAGTGGCACTCAGCCTCCAAAAGCTGTCCCACACAAGGTGTGCTTGGCACCAAAATTGTATTCTTTTAGTTCCAAGTTAAAACTTCTTTATTCGTAGAGTTTTTTACATTAAAAAATTACAATTTAAAATGCTCTTTTTAAAAGTTGTGGTTTGAATACTCTCTGCATTTTTACTGTTTATATTTTGATGTATACTGCCCTGAAATATTTTTGGAGATAAAGATGTGGCATATAAATGCTTCAAAACCAAGCAACATTGCCTAGTATAACTCGATACTTTGAAAACATCTTTCCCTCATTTCATTTAAACATGAGGCTTTATGCGGTCATTTATTCTTTTCCTTCTATCTGATTGTTGTCTCTTTACAGTTTTTGCATGTTTATACCAGTGAATTGAGTTTGAGCTGTGATTTTTCCTGACAATCTGTGCCACTGCCAGATGCTAAAAGCCTAATGGACTACGGGAGCTCTGCTATAATATTTTGCATTCTAGATGCTTTGAGCTGAAAAGACTTTTGTATCAAATTTCCTAAATTTTCTAGTTTCCTTTATGTCTTCTATTGGTAATTTCATGTTTCATATACACTCCAGTATTGTGGAGTAACTGTGGATGGAGAAAACACACTCATTTTGTTGAATAAAACAGATATTATCATTCATTCTACTTTCCCATTAAAAGATTGTACATCTCAGACTTAACATCCTGGAAATAATATTGAAAGCAGCATAAAGTGTGTGGCAAGGAGGAATAACAAAATCAGATAGCTGAGCTCCTTTGGTGCAACATAATTTTTGAACGAGTCCCAAGGTAAAATAGGAATTTGTTATATAGTAGTTGCATCTTCTTGCAAAATAGTAAAACATAGTGGCATATTTTAATACATTTCACTTGAATGAGACTCTACTGAACTAATGTATATTTAGTAAGTACAGTAGTGTTGGAGATTTCTTATATAAACTTTTGTTCAAGACATTATCTTGTATAATGTCAGTTCAATGTAAATGGTGAACATACTGAGGAATTAATTTTGACTGTAGACATTTTGGTTTCTGACTTTCATTCTAGTTGCTAGTGCACCATGCCCTTTTGATATATAATACTACTTATTGTTTATTGAGTTATTGGTAAAGCTGCAATAAAATGGTTTAAAAGAATCTACATGTCATTTTCTCAAAACTTGCCATGATTCCCTGGTGTTTCTAGCTTTGTCAGATTATTAGCCTGTGATGGAGGAGATAAAGCATTTCCTTGTACTAAATTTGAGCACGCTCTGTGCTTTGGGCTGAATTAAATATTTAAGACTGTTTGCGATCTTACAGACAAGCAGGGCAGGCAGACTTTTGCACGCACATGGGAAAGGAAAGAAATCCCAAGAAAGCAAGGTAAAGGCATTGGTGGATCTCCAGACTTAGGTGTCTTCTTGAAATGCTTTCCTTTTAATCATGTGTGGAATATATTGATTGACTAGCACAATAGAATATAGAAATTGTCTTAAAACATGTAGGACACTTACCCCTTAACTTCCAAACACTTTGTGTTTGGGGCATTTATGTGCTGCTCCTAAAGTGTTTGTTAAAAGAAAATAGTATTCATCCTTTGTGGGACCAGTTAGCTGCAGTCACCTTGTTTATGGGCTCTCTGCTGAGGTCTTTCATCCCATGGGTGGCTGGTTTTACAAATTTGGTCTTATCTTTCATTCTCTCTATGTGGAATTCAGTGGAAATGCATTTATATTACTTAATTAGAAACTTTGCCTTTACTGAACCCTCTCACTACTTGGCTGTCTATTACCTAAGGCTTAAAAACCATGATAATTACTACGTCTATAAAAACACCTCTCATTACAACGCATAAAATGTGTTGGATTAAAGGGACTTCTATGGGGGGGGGTTGTTTGCTGTATTCCAATCAGTATGAAATAAAACTCTCATAAGAAAAATTAAGCACTGCGCTTAGCGGAATTTATACAGTGTGTAAGCAGGGACAACTCTGGTTTTATGGTGTTGCTGATTCTAAGACTGTGACCTTATAATGGCATAAAGGTAGAACATGTGCATGTCAGATGCATAAAGGCACTGTGTCTGTTTTGCAACTCTAACATCCTTCGCTATTGGGCAACATAAAAATAAATAAGAAAATCTTGTATCTAAAATACTTTATGAAACATGGTGGTGTTGGTAAATTATTATTTATTAGATATATATCCTGCTTTTTTGTTTTTCAAAGAGCGGCTCACACTATTCTCCTGCCGCTGCTTTTATCTTATCCCCACAACAATAACCCTGTTAGGGCGGTATATTGCCCAGTTGGCTCCATGGCTGAACAGGGACTAGAAGGCATAAGTCCCAGACTCATGCTTTTATCCACTACATCAGACTGGCTTTAAAGCCACTAATTTACCGGAAATATGTGAAGTGCCCTTGTAGAAACAATGTATTTTGGTTAACAAGATTGCTTGTAGTATGTTTACACACACATACACATAGAAGCCCTAGCTCCTACAAAAAAATAAATTGCTCTGAAATGTTCATAATACAGTAAAGATACTCATCTTTCACTGCTTATGAAATCTGCCACCTACTTTCCTTTTACACTAGTACAATTTGAAGATCAATCTAATGAGAAGAAATGTGAAAACTCTTTCCCTCAATTAGAAATGGTTAACTCAAAACAAATAATGAAAACATTTCAGAAAATAACTGGATGATTGTTTGTTGACTCTAGTCATGCTGATTAGCTCCATCATATGGATGGCATTATTTAAGTTTGCTTTTTTAGGCAACTACCAAGTATCCATTTGAAACTGACATGGCTAAATCCCAACTTTTTCTGGAAGCCATGCTTTAAAAATATGCACTTTTCAAATTCAATTTGTGTGTGGAGAAGGGGTTGGGGAAGGCAGAGGAATAATTCTGATGTTCTTTCGGTTATTAATATTTCTATTGTTGTTGTTTATTCACTACTCTGTACCTTGTTTATGACATACGTTTGTTTCATGGGGCTCCATAGGAACTTTGCTTGCAAAAGTTACAATCTCTTGCAGTGTGAACTTTACTGAAGTGTGAACCTATACTTTTAAAATGGAAACATTCCATTTGCAATGTAATGTTATTAGTGGATTTCAAAAGCAAACAGAAAGTGTAATTTAAATCCATCTCTCTCAACTGTACTTCATTATATAGATCCTCCAGTTATTTCAGAATGTGAGCTCTAGCTACACTGTACTTCTCGCTGTAACCTGCTAATATTGGAAATGCTGAATCATGAAATTGGTAAAGGTTTCTGATGAAACCTTGTGTCTGTTTCCACATTATTTCAAGCTGGTTCTCTTTTTCTGTCTGTGCAAGGCCCTTATTTTGAGCCTTTACTATTCAGGTTTAAGTGTAGTGTTACAAAACTAATCCTTGTTAGAGTGAGAAATAGTCTTGAATCTAATATTTAAAAATAGGTGTCAATTCAAAGTTTGGAAACTATAGTTGTTTGTGTCAGTGTATTATCTCAGGAATAAGCGCAGTGTGGAAAATAGATAATGTTATGCTTAACATCTCCTACTCCTGGAAGTAACTGGCACTGAGTCTTAGCACCTCCTTTCCCCCTTTTTCAGTTAAAGGGCTCTGGCATCCACCACTTGTATTTCTTGAATAGAAACTTATTGCTGATTTCCCAAATAGTGTTTGAAGCATATAATCCTTTGCAACTTCAATTTACAGTTGAATTGTTAACTAATGAAATTAGCTTTTAAAGAATACCTCTGTTCTAATTTTCCTCAGGTCTGTTATTTGCAGTAGCCTTAAGGGCTAAACTATGTACCTGGCATGCCCACTATTAAGCTGGTGAACTTTCCATATATTAGCAATATGTTGCATTCCAACAGCTTCATATCAGTGGTAAAAAGAACATGGCACGCTGGTGTTTAAATTATTTACAGTCATAATCGGCCTTTATGTTACACTGCAGAGCCAGGCCTCAGTTATTCTAGTGCATAATTGATGGTGTTCAGAAGTGGAAAAGTTAGAAAAGCAGAAGTAATCTGATGCAAAAGCGCAGTGAGGCAGCTCCAGCTGGTGTAGTCTATTGAGCCTGTTAGAGCTCTGAGGTACAACAGGATTGCGTGTGTATGCCCACCAAGGAAAAGGCATTAGAAGTAACAGGTCTTGATTCTGGCATGGTGATTAGGGGCAGGAGTCAGCACTTCTCGTATTTTTCTGCTAAGTCATATGACTAATGGAAAATCTGGAAAGCTGTAGCAGTTTTTTTTATGTAGTATTTCCAGATGGAGTTAGTTTATCATCAGATTAATTGACTATTGAAAACAATTTATTGCAAACCAGTTCACATAAAACTTAAATCCTTTTATTATGTATTTATTACATTTATATCCCACCTTTCTTCCTTAAGGAACCAAAGGTGACTTATACAGTCTCACTCCTCCCAATCTTATGCTCACAATAACCCTGTGAGGTAGGTTAGGCTGAGAGTCAGTGATTGGCCCAAAGTTACCCAGCTTCATGGGTCCAACACTAACTGCTGGCTCTTAAACCACTACAATATGCTTGGATTACAAGGACTAGAACATAATAGCTCATTTGTTTAAACAAACTCAGAAATAACTCAATAGCCTTGATGGTTTAGCTAAATCCACACATAAAGTTACCTTATATTGAGTCAACCATTTCAGTTATGAATCTTTCAAAAGTCAAAGATAACTTTTACCTTCTGGGAAAAATAATGCAATGTTGGGACCCATATGCTTTTTTTTTTCACAGTAAAATGCTTTTGTTGTTGTTTAGAAAAAGACTAACCTTTAAGCATTAAGCACTCATGCAATGTTATGAAATCTTTCTTGAAAATTAAAATGAACTCAAATATAAAGATTCGCTGTTGAAGTTTCTTTGTAGTCCATTAGTTCATAACTGATATCAAGATTTGGAAACCAAGATGCTGGGCAGTTTAGGATTTTACTGTTATGCATTCCAGAGATTTTCATCCTATACAGATCTGTGGGCATTTCATAAGGGTATTTGAGAAAATACATTAGGCACCATGCAAAATGCCTAATCAGTAGATCATTGCTTTGGAGACCAGCTGTTGTTCATACGATTTTTAGGTTGCATTTTATTCTGCAAAAATGTTTATTTTCTAAGTACTGGATAGTGTAGAGTCTCTTTAATAATGGTTTGACTAATTTGTCTAATAGCTGGCTTTTAAACATGTTTTGGCAATGTCCAGATGTTGCTTCTCTTCCGAAGGAGGTTTTTATACAGCTAAAGGGGTACTTATTGATCCACCTTTGTCACTTGATGCTTGGGTGGCAGTGGCAAGTAGTCTTCTACCCGTTCAGCTGATGGTCCGGCTCTGCCCCTATCTGGACAGGGATAGCCTGGCTTCAGTAAACTATGCTCTGGTGATTTTTAAATCGGATTACTTATTGCACTCTATGTGGGGCTGACCTTGAAGATGATTTGGAAGTAGCAGGTCATGCAGAATGTGGCAGCCAGATTAATAACTGGGACCTGTAGGTCCAAACTTGCATGACTGGTTCTGGCCCACTTTCATTGGCTGCTTGTCTACTACTGGTCCCAATTCAAGGTGCTGGTTTTAACTTATAAATGGCTTAGGATGACAGTACCTATTGGAGTGCCTCTCCCAACTGTGAACTACTCAGATATTACACTCAACCTCTGGGGCCTTCTTCTCAGTACCAACTCAGAGATGCAGGGAGAGTAGCAACAAGGGGGAGGACTTTCTTTGTGGTGCTCCCCTCCCCCGGCTATGGAACAAGGCTTCCCACTGAGGCCTGTCTAGTGGCAAATTTGTCATCTTTTCAGTGTCAGGTTGAGACAGCCCTTTATGCTGAGGCCTTTAAAGATTTACTTGTATATCCAGGGGCTTGAGGGGATTACCCATCCCAGATTTTTTCCCCTAAGTCATGCTTTGCTGTTTTAACTATTTTAAACTTTTTAATTACCTCTGTTTTTATTATTTTATTGCATTTTGTTGGCTTATTTTATGTATTGTTGTAAGCCATTGAGAGAGTTTCATCTATGTGATGGTACAGAAATGTAATAAATATATATTATTTTATTGTCTTGTTTTATTTATTGTTGTAAACTGACCAGAGAGCATCGGCTGTGGGGAGGTAAAGAAATGAAATGAATGAATAATACATTTTATATTGGAACTGTCCTTAATATTTGGTGATATACATACTTCATGGAATTAAATGAATGATCAGTGCAGTGGGATTTTCTGTGTCTTTGTGACAGCTGAAAGACTGATATTGGAAGGATAAACACTTACCTCCAGTCCACTGAGGGCCTTTTAGTGTTCTCAGTATAGAAATGGATGGCATATATATGTGACGTTCTCATGGATATTTATTTGGATATTTGGTTTGCTTTTATTAAAGGTTATAATTGCTAAAAAGCAGCCTTTCATCAAATTTATTTCATCAGAATTAGTTGCTATGGATATATATAAATCAATGCTTGTACAAATACAGATTAAAAAAAACTATTTAAAGTGTTTTGTGGGTTAATGCAGAGTCCATGCAGGGGACTTTTTCACAATGTCATTGGAGAAGCCTATTGGGGATGCCTGACTTCAAAAAATTGCTAAAGGAAAATAGATGCTTTCATGTGGCTAGCTGATAGAAATAATTAAATAAGACACACTTGTTTCTGTTTTACTGTAAACTGATACATTAGTGTAATTTTCAACCATGTGACAGAGTTAACATACAAAGTCAACAAATAATTATTATGAATTTACATCCAAAATGTGAAGAGATGTATATGTAGAAAATGACCTCATGCAATTAAGTCTATGTCTGCTTGGATTATCTTTTTACACAGGGGTGGTAGTGAAACAGGCATTTGCATGCTAAATGCTCCCTCTGTGGTAATCCTTCAGGTGATAAAGTAGCTAATAACTTTTATTATTTCTGTGCTTTGAAAATGAATGCTTTGTCCTCAATTTGCTAGGAAGAATAGTGAAGAGATCCCAAATCATCTCATCCCCATCCTTTAATAATCCTGCTTCATTAACATTTCCTATATTAATTCTGTCAAGTTAAATAAATGGACAAACAAATGCCAACAGAGTAAAATGAGAGATGAGTTAAGGAAAGAATATGACGTTAAAATGACAGAAAAAGGTATATATTGATACTTCATCTAAAACGGCCCCATCAGTTTTAATGAAGCAGTACAAATCCTCACTGCTTCTTTGTGATGATGGTGCTATAAACTACCTTAACAAAAAAAAGTTAAAGGAGCTTCTGTCCTTTTCCAAAACATTAACTGTCGTAACATCTCATACCATAGTTACATATATTAGTACAGGCAAAAGCCTTCCTAGTGAGTCTTCATATTGCAGGTGCCACACATGATTTCTAGGGATATTTAATTAAAATCAGTCATCCAGAAAGCTGGAATGTTAAAACTGCACATTTGATGGCAACTCATATATTAGCTTAGAAATTTTCCCTTCTAATATAGCAATTCTAAGCAGATATATTAGAATTTAAGACCAGCTAAGCTTAGTGTGACAGTCTTCTGAGTAAAACCTAACTATATATAGTTAATATATAACTATATTAAGAAAATTATAAGAACACAAGAAATAAAAGTTTTAAATTCAAAGGCTGTGTTCTTTTAGATACAGCTCTTCTTACCAAATTATGAATTTGTTTTTCTACCCTTTTTAATTGTGCCAGTCCAGTAGATAATCTAATGCACTTGCATTGTGCCGAAAGGTTCCTGTTTTGTATCTAACAGGCATTATCCTCCCTCCCACCAAACTATGTCATAATGCCCTTCCTTTCTAAAGTTATCAATGTTTGGAGAAATATGTCTGTACACCTTGCATAACTTCAATATAATGTGCATAATGGATCCATTTATTCTGTACTTTAAATATAGCCATATGTGGGTGAAATGCATTGCTAATACTGCCCACTTGATTGGTCTAATTTCATTACTTACTGGCACTTAAGAGACCACAGCCATATACTCTGCTTTCTGATCTCATTCCCTTCACCCAGCAATGGTACTTTGAGCTGCTGATGGCAAACTGGAAAATCAGAAGCCGTATGAGTGACTGTGTCAGGGTTACCTTCAACCTACTTAAGCTTCTGCCCTCATAAGGTATCCCAGTTGATTGGTTCTACAGTGATCTGAGTTCCTCTTTTAGTCGGAACAACCCCCCCCCCCCCCCGCGCCAAACTTGTCTTAATTTGGGTCTTGACAGTGTTTAAGGTATGGAACAAAATAGTGTTTAAGCAATGTGAATATAGATTAATATGATGAACAATATTCTGAACACAAACATAAAACTTAATTGACTAAAACTACTTACACATTTGTAAGTAACTGCATTTTTGTCTTGATTGTGTAGTCCCAATAGAAAAGACCATGGGATTTCTTCAGAACTATCATATATATGGAATGTTAAGTATATATGATTATAAGCAAAACTTGGTCATCATATTGGCCATTTAAACATAGAAAATCTGGACTCAAATCTCTGTTGAACTCAGATCTGGTGACCAGGGACAGTCCTTTATCTAATTGCTGAACCTATCTGATATGATGATTTTACCACTAAAGAGCTCCTTGGTAAAAGGTTGAAATAACAAGTAGATGGGGTTTTATATGTATATATTTTATTAAGCATTTATTCATTCTACTTTTTTCCTCCCCTCCCCCCATTTTGGTTTTCTCTAATTCTTTTAATTTATTCACAGATATTATTATTGTTGGTATTTGTAGTTGAATGTCATTTTGTGCTTGTATGGTTTTATGTCAGATTTTAACGTGCTGTAAGCTGCCCAGAGAGCCCATGGCTAGTGGGACAACATATAAATAGAATTGATAAAAATGCATACATACATACATACAGATATATGGACTTACGAGTAATATACTTAAACAATAACCATGAAGTGTGTGAGCTGTGTACTTTTTATTCTCACAAGAACTTGCAAATAATCCAGGAAGTGTAAGTACATGATGTCTAAACTGGGGATTATGATTAATTGTACTCAAGCAAGTGAGGACCACAGGCCGACTTTAAAACAGAGTGTACTGTTGGCTTGTTAGTATTGGCTCATTTGGGTGTACCTAAACCACAATCCTGGGCTATTACATGAAGCTATCCCTTCCTAGTTTATTTGTCTGAATTCCTAAAGGGAGAAACAAGTGGGAATGAAAGGGTTGCAGCTTGTTTACTACATGGTTTGTTGAACCACAGTTTTTGGCTTACAGCTTTCTGCCTGGCCACAGTATATCCAAAAATTTGCTTGGAAAATTTGCTTGGAAGCTAAAAGATTAATGCTAGTTCAAATAGGAACTATTGGCTAAAAATAGTGTGAATACATTATCATGCACATAATTCACAGGGAAATCCAGACTTAACATTCAGAATCTGCTCAAACCTCCCTGAGTTAAACATAAAGAAATGAGAAATCCTATAGTGTATGCCGTCCTGAGATTTTTATATAATAGCACGGCTTATAACAGCTTTTAATAAATAATATGTGTATTTGAAACTTGTGTTTTTATGCACAGACATTCATTTCAGTTGATAAGTACTACATCTGTGTCTAGACAAAGGCATTGCAGAGGCCAGTGTGGGATGAACATGTTCAGTTATCAAATAACTGCAGTGATATGAAAAGTCTTCATTGTGCGAAGCTTCTCTAAGGTGCTTGCAGAGGTAGTGTGGTATGGGTTGTTTGTGCTACAACCTAAGATAATCCACTGTGGTTTAAGTAGAAGAACAGAATCAAAAAAATGTGCAGACACTGTTGTACTAAAACATCCATGCCGGGAAATTGCGACAGTGACACATGCGTTGGTGACTTCCCGTTTGGACTTCTGTAACGCGCTCTACGTGGGGCTACCCTTGAAGACGGTCCGGATACTTCAATTGGTCCAAAATAGAGCTGCCAGGCTGCTGACGGGGACTGGACGTTATGTTCACATGACTCCAGTTCTCCGTCAGCTTCACTGGCTTCCCATTGAAGTCCGGGCCCAATTCAAGGTGTTGGTTATGACCTATAAAGCCCTAAACGGCTTGGGTCCTGGTTACCTGAAGGAGCGCTTACATCCTTATATGCCCAGCCGCCCCCTGAGATCGGCGGGAGAGGCCCTTCTCCGGGAGCCCTCCATGGAAGAAGTTAGGAGGGTGGTTACTCGGAGGAGGGCTTTCTCTGCGGTGGCGCCTAAGTTATGGAATGCGCTCCCCAGAGAGGTCCGCCTGGCGCCGTCGTTATTTGTTTTTCGGCGCCAGGCGAAGACCTTTTTATTTAAGCAGTATTTTAAATGTTAATATTATTGAATTTTATTTGGCCAGGGCGGCTTGTTTTATAGTGTATGTTTTATATTATATATTTGTATTTTATTGTATGTATTTTAAAATGTTATTTTATTTTTTTGTTGTAAGCCGCCCCGAGGCTTCGGCGAATGGGGCGGCATAAAAATGTTTTAATAAATAAATAAATAAATAAATAAATAATCTTTATTAAGGTGTTTTGTTGCTCAGTGCTTCAGTCACTGCTAGCACCTATTAATTTATCTAAGAAAAGGCGATTTATGTTGTATGCTGTGTTTTAGGGTTTTAATTTTTGTGAATTGTGAAGAAACTTTTGGCTATTGGGCATTATAGAAATGTTGCAAATATGATTGTAAAATAACTTTTCTACATTTTTCCCAAGTACAAAATTAAACTAATCTGGAAAGTATTTAGGAAGGGAACTGATATTTCTAAATTGGCCTCCAGTGACACCTTTGGAAGACTTGTGAAATATGAGATATAATTGTGATCTCCCGTATTGAAAAAATCAAACTATTTACCTACCTAAAATATGTGTGTGTGAATGTGACACTAGGTATGGTGTTTTGTGCCAAACCATTGCCCTTTCTCCATGACTAGTACAATTTTAAATGTCATTTTTGTCAGCAGTCCAATAATACAAGCACTGGATTTCAATGTGTTTTCCTAGTTATTGGCACCAGTAATTTTGCACATGAGCCAGTCTGTACTTGGTTCCTACCCATGCTGTTAAATGGCCCCAATTGTAATGCCTGAACTGATACTGGGTCAATTGGGGTCATTGAATATAGTGAGTGGTACAGGTGGGGGCAGTGCTGGCTTGGCTCCCATGCCAAAGCACTGTGACCATCCTCTGGGGAAACTTGTTGGGGAGGAGGCATGAGTGGTAGCAGCAGCAGTGCTTTTGCCTGAGTGCCAAGATGCTAGTATGCTGCCATCTGCGCTAGCTACTTACCATGTTTAATTACGCCAGATATAATGCCTGACTGGATCTGTTTTCAGCGTCAGGTTGGGCATTGCATTTGGGGTTAATTTAACAGGACAGACAGCACTTGAACGTGGGAATTGAATGCACTGATTTGGCACCCAAGCAAAAGTACTGTTGCTGGCCAAAGAACATCACTTGCAGGGGTTGGCAGTGGTAGGGATGGACCACAGCAGCTGTCCAGTCAGGCTGCCCTCTGATTCCAGCCCTGTGCTTGCATTAAATGTTGAACTCCTCAGTAAAAAATGGATCTATCACAAGAAACTGCTATAGGATAGTTAAAATATTTGTATGTCATATTTATTTAAATAGATTTTGAAAGAGAACTAATTTCAGATTTTTATGCTCATATGTCAGAAGTAGTATATTAGCATTTATTAACTAAGGGTAATTAACTTTGAAAACTGCATATGAAATATTCTGTACTATCACTTGTCAAAATAGGTTCATTTAATAAAGTACTAGAAATATTTTTGTATGTGAAATATATTTTGGTAGACCTGAGTTATATTGTTGCAGGTATTATGGAAACAGTGTGGATGGTGACTTAGCTGGCAGTAAGTCTGCACACGATTGCAGACTTAATGATTCCTCCTTGAACAGTGATTTTTATGGTCTTAAATCACAAAAAACATATCCTGGAACCTACCTTGTTTGGATGAGTAGAGATTCAGGTAATTTGAACAGGGATGGGGGAAATACTGACACATTCTGCAAGCTGGATGCTAGTAAAGGCAGAATGTTGTGAATTTTCTTTTTCTTTTTTTCTTTTTTTTTGCTGAAATGACAAAGGCCAAACCACTCATGTATCACAGTGATTGTATTTTTTGTGATGGTGTCACCTTCCTTCTTGCCATTTCAACTGTGAACCCCCTGAAGCGTCAAATTTTTATGAGCTCTCCATGTTTTTCTATGTGCATGGCCTGTGCAGAATGAGTGCAACTGGGTCCAGAAAAATATTTTATACCCATTTATCCATTCAGAAATTAGGCAGCTTATAATACATACGGAATTATTGAGCTTTTGAGTTTTTTCAGCTTCCTGTTGCTGAATAACTTAATTATTTTATTTGAATGCTGTGGGGAAAAAAATCCTCAAACAGCATAGGCCCAATAGAAGGAAGATACTGCATTTCTGAAATCAATTAAAAGAAAAGTTTTAAAACAATATTTAATTCAACATAGTTAGAAAAAAGCACATTACTTTTTCGGCTTCATAGTCTGCACAATTTAAACCATGAAAATGTTTGTACCTAATTATTGAAATATTGTGGTCATACCTCTACTCATTATTCTTATGAAAATATATATTTGTTCTTTGGCTTTCTTTCTCTGTTTTTTGGAAGGAGGCAATATTTTAAGTTATTTTCATGACTGAAAACCAAAACAAAATGAAAGAAAATCAAAACAAAATGAAAGAAAATCAAAACAAAAACAGTATTGATGGGATAATTAAAAGAAAATAAGTATTATGGGTGAAAAAGTGACTACATACCAGAAATCTGCGTGAGGAATGGTGCATGGGACAGCCAAGCAGGCATTTAGTTGACCTCTCAGATTTGTTAGCTCATCTTGCTTTGATGGATTGCAGTGTATACTTCCTTTTTTCTAGTTGTATTTTTTTTTCTTCATTGATGGCTTTCTCAGATATGATTATCTTCCAACACAAATAATTGTTTCTTCTTTGGGGAAAAACAAATATCTGACAAGAGTATGAGAGTGCTCATTTTGCCAATGTGAGAACTGTTAAGAGTAAAATATGAATTATATTGTGAAGGTACTATGTACATAATGCTAAGACAATATATTGTGTAACTTGATTATGTCTAACTAGCTCAGTTATCACAGTTATTCAGAGATATGGTTTGCAGAAACGTGGTTAAGCCTTTTAATTATTTGCATGTGTGACGATGCAAAGGACATCCTATTTCTGATTGTATACGGCTTCACAAGACTAGGAAGTATAAGACATTTAATATAATTACTGTATATGTGTCAATATGGTGTAATGTAGTTTTCTAAATTTGGGAAGTATCTTTTTAAATATTTATGTTTCCAATAAGTAGCATGTCTGATGTTCATTTGTTCCTTCTTCCTGAAATACTTTCTTTTTATTGCTGTTTGGATGGGCTTTTAAAAATTACTTGCAGGTTTTTGCAAGCTGTCATATTTGATTTGACAAAATATATTTTATTTAAACTAAGTGATCATACACAGTATCTTATACTGACTTGAATGCAGAATGGCTCTTGTTGACAATTAAACAATGTGCTTTTAGTAACAGGCTATGGTCTACTGTTTGAATTGTAGGCTGATATGTTTATTTGGACCAACTAAATGTCACAGGCTCTGCAGTTCTGTGCTTCATTACAGTACCTTTGGGCTTCAAAAGGGCAGTGGATTAGTGGGAGAAAAAAAAAGTCTAGTCATGATGCTAAACCCCAAAATCTACAGTTTGAGATACATTTGATGGAGTACAGGATGGGATTGCTGATTTAAGTTTACTAGATTCTGCTAAGAGCAAAGTAAATTTCAGGTTGTACTGTCTAGTGCTGAGACAAAGAAAAAACAATGGATCTTCTCTTTTAAAATATAAATGTTAATTCTTATTCAGATCTATCTTCAGCATTATAAAATGACTTCTCTTGAGTCAGAAAGCAGAAGGTAGTCAGTTTTACTAGTATTTTTGGTTGTGTACTTAGACATTAGAGTCAAAGTACAGAAGTACTACCTAGTAGTTGTGGAGGACATGCAACTGCCTCAAACTAAATTTCAAGTGGTAGAAATGTGAAGGCCTGTCTATATGGCAGCCGTGTTTGTATTTTCCAAAATACACATAAATACACAAAAATAGTTCAGTTGATAGAGAAAACAGCAATATATTAGGGACAGGTAAAATGTTCCAGAATAATGAGTCAGCTTTCAGTTCTTTAGGAAAAAGAAAGGTACCATACCAAAAACAAAATACCAGAACAAAAAACCAGTTAGCATGCTGCTTACATAATCCTTATTTACCAACACGAAGTTTCTTTTTCAGTATTGCATCTGTCACTATTGTGTTCTATAGCTTAAAGGTATATGAGTGTCATTGTTAACTGTTAGAGAAGTGTTGCAGAATAATATTTATTACACATTTTAATACGTTTGTAATTCTATTTTTGAAGTTTAGTTCTCTGTGCAATGCCAGTCTAATACAAAAATTCTTACCTTGTTTATTTGCTTGAATATAATTGGAAAAACAAGCAAATATGTATGCTTAGCCTTACATGTATAAGCCTTATAAATAGATCTTTGAGTTTAGGATTCATTTGATTCATAGTAATCATTATCATTGGGACCATCCTAAAGTGCAAAAAACTAAGAATTTGTCAAAGGTTTCGACCCATTACAGAAGTAACTGTTTGTTCTACTTTGTATGTTTATGTACTTCAGGACTGAAATGCATTCCTCCCAAGTTTTAAAATATAAGTTGGAAAGTCTTGCAGATGTACCATTGCATTATTTACAGAATATAGAATGAAGGACTCACAGGAATAGCTGCATAAAGGCTATTGCACTGTAGGGTTGAGAACACCTTAACTTTGTATAGGGCCCTGCTTCTTGCATGATCACAGTCTCAGCAATAACCAACAGTTTAAAACATGCTGTTGGGCACTTAAGTTGTTAGAAGCTTTTTCAGAACTGTATTTTTTCATATATTTTGACTAGAATGCAGTTGCAGTTTTATCATGTTGTTGCTAAGGAAATCTCTCCTTGCAAGTCTGCATAAGAATACCAGCAAATAGAACGCTAAGGCATTTAAGGACTGGCTTTTAAGCATTAAAGCTTAATTTCCATTAGTATACAGTGATTTTAGACATGGTGTTATGACTTACAAACAGAGAGAGGAGAGAGAGCGCGTGAGAGCAAGCAAGCTCAATATAGAACGTATTTGCTGATTTTGCTTAATCATAACTGTGCAGTTTTAAATGGTAGACTTAAAATTTTTAGGCTGCTCTTTTGTGAATGAAGTCTATTTAGATAAGAATACCTTAGATAGCTAGGCTTATTTGTAACTGACATAGACTCCTTTTTTCTAGAACAAATTTGAATATTCATTTCCCTTGGCTGATACTTTGTTGCTTTCTTTGAATAGTTTGATTTGTCTGAAGTCAATTGCATATAATTCCTCACATAATTTTTTGTGAATAGAAGACCAATGTTGTAAAAAACAGACTTTCAAGTTTGTTCATTTTTGAAGAAACAAAATAACTATTCATAAATATTCTTGTGGTTTGACAAAGTATTTTAAAAATTTTATTATATTATTAATCTGCCCAAGAACCAATGTTCTCTTGGATTTAAGCTCTGATCTCATTGTAATATTTTTATTTTAAACTTTTTCATATGATAGTTATGTTGTTGCTGTCCTATACCCACTTACCACTGAACTCAATGGGATTTCTGGATAGAAATGTACAGGATTGCACTGTACATAAGAAAGAATAAAATTTAAAACTAGTTATAATTAAATCAACAGTTGGTTCAGGCGAAAAGGAACTGAATAGGTAGAAACAACAAAACTTTCTGGAAAGCTAGATTTCTGGTAAAGCAAAAATCTTGTCTGCTTATAATTTTGTATATTGCAAGGAAGTCCCAGGTTTATTTGTACTTTAAAAATCATTAGAATTTAGTTGGTAGTAAAAAAAAAAGAATTAAACCCTGCTTAAATCAAGACCTAGCCTGATTTTTAGTGAAGTATGGGATGTTCATTTTGTTTGGATTGTACTCTATATTATTACTTCTTCTGTAACATTGTTACAGTTATATAATGCCCTTACTTTAAGACAGTTCTTAAATTTAGGCCTAGCAAAACACTTAATATTTGCAATGTATGTTACCCTTTTTGTGTGTTTAAAAACCCTCCCTGAAGAAGTTGATGCCTGTGTATTTGGTATTCAAGTACATTTACAGTGCAATCACATACATCTCTACTAAAAATAAGCCTCAGTTAGTTCAGTGGAGCTTACTTATTTTATTTATTCATGTATTTATATGCCACCTATAACTGACAGAGTGGCCTTCCTAGGTGGCTCGCACAGCAATACTTCTAGGTATGTGGGTATGAAGATGCAGCCAGTGTAGCGATTATGTGTAATATATGAATGCATGCAATAAATATGAAATTCATATTGAATTAAGATGATAAAGACTTAGATTTTTAATATTTTTCATACTTTTCAAAAGCATAGGTTAGAGAATGAAGAGTACTGTTTAATCTTTACTAATAGCATGGATATGTTAGCACTTACTTAGACAAGCCCTGATATGTTGAAAGTAACAGTTTCTCTGTTTATTTAGAACGGTATGATGATCTCTAGATGTGTAGACATACTATGCTTACATCAGCAGGTGTTGGAATGACTGTGGTCTTTCCTGGGATCAGAAGGTTAGACAAACTGCCCCTAGAATTTAAATAGGGCAGTTATTTCATGTCAGTTTAATTATCCTTCTGTTTTACGAGGCAGTCAGTCAAGTAGTCTGGAAACCTTGAGAAATCGGAGACTTTCACAGCTCTGAGGGCAAAGTTCTGATTGGGTTCGTTTAGTAATCTTTTTCTTTGGAAAGTCTTAATGTGAGTGATGGGCTGTTGGAACCAGAAGGAATGCTTAGTGCCAGTACAAGATTTAATCAGTATGGTATCTTCTAGCAGGAAATACTTTGCAATGTGATTTTTTTCCTTATTTGAATTTACTTTGAGACTCAGTAATCTCTGCTTGGGGTCATTACTTTGATTTTAACTTAGCAATTTAACTCCTGAAGTGCTCTGAATAAAAATATCCTTGAAGGGGAGTAGTAAGTTTTTAAATAGCTTTGAATCAGTTGAAAATAGGATTTAGTAAAAATCTTGCTGCTAGCTCTATCTGGCATGAACACAAGGATTTGAAAAGGAAGAAAAAATGACTGTTGAGCATGCTGTTTTAAAGGGGAACTATTTATTTTATCCTCAATTTATAGTCTTATCTGAAAGCAAATATCAATGCTTTTATTGGGCATTACTCCCAGGTATATATCCTAGTACCAAGGAAAGTCCAACTGATGCGTTTGAAAATTCGTTATTAAAGATTAAGAGAAGTAACATATTAACTATGGCTTCCAAAATAATAATAAGAAAGAAACCTCATGGGAATGTGTGTGTATATAGACTCATGTGTTAGTATAAATAAAATAGACATCTGTAATTTTTCCAGTCTGTCCTACAACTTTTATCAAGCACTCGAGGTTTTATTAGTACTTTTATTAGTACTCATGCACTTGGAAATGAGTAAGTAGCAAATAAACAAAATAAAATAATTCAAATTTATATTGGTGAGTTAGTAAAACCAATAAAATTACATTTTGTAAGGTTTTCCATAATTAGTATTTTATTGCATAATAAATTTCTTATGCTTACACAGACTAAATGATCATGGAAAATTTCTTTATCCACATCATGCTTTTATGACGTGAAAAAAATAGGTTTGTTGCAGAAATTGTGAATAAGAGATAATGTCCTCTTTTAAAACATTTTCAGCGGGATAACTACTCTTCTACTATTTAATATATTAATAATTCACTAAATACTTTTTATGCTAGTATTGCAGTCTAGTAAACAATTTTTTTCTTTGCCATTCTCTTTCATTAAGTTGGTTGCAGTGTATTAATACAGTGGCTGTGAAAGAATATCAAGAGTTGTGCCTTTGTTATAATGTGCTTATTCACTCTTTTTCTGCTAATACTTTGCTTTTGCCTTGTTCAGCACAACAATGTACTTTTAAAGACTTCATATAATCTTGACCTTCTATCACTGTGCATTCTTTTGGTTTAAGGTGTGTTAGGCAAGTGAAAGATAAGTGTGTTGGAGAATTTTTGCCTCAAGCCTTTTGAATTTGTGTATATCTCATTGTATTAGCAATATGCTACCCTTGTGGTGTTCTTTATTCTAAACCCACTCATAGCTTGACATGTTGTTATCATATGAACAAATTATCTTTCCGTAGATGGATTTATATAGAACTAATAGCTAAACAAAAAGCTAACTTTGCAGCCTTTTAATTGTCTTAATTTCTAAACTGTAGGTGCTACTTCATTTGCTAAATATCCTGCACAAGTATAAAGTTAACATTACCAAAAATGTAGCACAGATCCCAGTCTCACCAATGTAATATTTTAAAAGGTGTGTGTGCTTGGCTTATTCTTCAGCAACAGAAGGCAAAAACTTAGAAGTCTTTCCTTTTCTGTGAAGAAGACTAAACTGCTTTCTGACCAAAATTACCTATTTATGTTGAGAGTTCATCAGTTTGGCAATAAATGTATTCCCTCCCCTGATACACACACACACTCTCTCTCTCTCTCTCCAGTAGTTGTTTCTTGGTATAAATCTTTTCCTACTTTTTCTGTTGATCCAATTTGTACATAATGTATAATTTCTTTATAAAGGATGACAAGTAAAGAAAAGGTGGCAGTAGTTTGAACAGGGTTTGTTTTTTAGTTAGCATTTTTCAGGACAAACCTGACTTGAGAGAAAACTGGACGCATATTTGTGTTGCTTCTTGGATACTAATAACTATACCACACAGATAATGTTTTCTCCTAAGGAGATGGAAACATTAATTGGTTCTCAGAGACATTAGAAAGTCACAATTTCATTTATAATACAGGCCAATCTATTAGTTTTTCCCATTCTCAAAATGCTTCTGCACAGTTTGGTATTTTTCCCATCAGTTTGGCATTTTTCCCATCCTCATCCAAATTAGAACAGTTTCAGGTTCAGCCTTATGTATAGATAACTCCTCCCTTCCATCTTGCCTTGTACGAAAATCACCAGTTGGTAAAGGGTTAATTTCTAGCGAATGCAGAAGCATTTCTTTGGTATTTCGTGCTAGGTTACGAATCTGTCACTACCCCTCTTTCATGCTTGTGTGAGTATGGAAATGATTTGAGACAGAATATCGTGGAGAATGGGTGAATGGCATAAGTGCCCATGTCTCATGACCATATATTGCATCATTGTGAAAGTCTGTGTAGAACTCCTCTGGTATTCTTGGCACGCAATGCACAAGGGGACTGGGACTGAGAGAATACAGATCAAAAACTACTTCTAGAAAAATCCCTGTTCATCACAAAGTCTCTGCCCCACATTTCTGAAATAACCTCCTCCCATGTTTCTTCCATTTAGATGTATAAAGGTTGCTGTGAAAAGTATCAAGAGATGCAGCAATTAACACAGAATGGCATGTCCGTGTAATCACAATTGTGTTCACTGTTAATGACCTTGTATCTTTATGTCAAAAATACCAAATGAATTGCCTTGAATTTTTTTATTAAACCTTTTAAAATGAATGAATCTACAAAAAGGATAGTGACCTATATTCTCTCAAGGGGAAAAAATTAAATAGAAGACTTGTATCAGTTAACATAAATAATATAACTTGAAGTCAAAATAACTAGGTAAACTCCTTTGCAGATTAGAATTAAAATGATCCTTTATACTCAGCAGTATTTGTTATTCTCTTATTTCAAGTAGAATGGTTTTTCTCTGGAGGTGATACCATGCTAACTGCTTTATTAACCTTTGTTAATATTACTGTTCTGACAAGGTGTTTAGCAGAGATTCATAACATATTTTGTTTTGTTAGTTAATGTTAGAATAACTATATATACTCAAAATGTAAGAATTTGAAAAGTGAAGATAATGAGTGCATGATTGCTGTTTCTTTGTTATCTACCATTAAATTCAAGGCATCGTTCTTAATGGTACTGGAGGATCTGCCTGCTTTCACAACCTTTATTAGCAGGACTCAGCTTCAGTTAGTTTTTAAAAATTACCTTGTGAATGAAACAGCAGTACTGGTGCTTTGAAATAACAACTGACTATGGACTGAGTAGTTATAGGTATATTGTGACCTTGAATATATGTGGATAAGAAAGTTATGGAAAGTATTCATCAAAATATTCAAGTTGTGCTGGTTCAGGATTGGCTGATGTTGCCCCAGTAATGACCAGCATTTTTGTAATGATACAGTCCATTGAGCTCTTGTTATACCCCGAATAATTTCTTTTTTCAGTTTAGGATTTTATTTTTAATATAGTTTAATGTCTGTCTGTCTGTTGGCTTCTGCTTTCCTCTGCTTTCCTCTACCTTATTTTGACTTGAACTTGTTGCCCCTGTAGCTCCTGTTAATAACACAGATGGACAGATCAAAGGAAAGAGAGCCCTTGGATGAAGGAATTGGGGCAGGCCAAATAGGCATGAACACAATTACTTTTAATTCTTTTTTTAAAGTGGCAGTCTCAGTAATGGCAATTTTAATAAAATGCAAACTGTGCAAAAGTTTTAGACATTATTTGAATTCTTGTTCACATGTTGTCTGGAGTTTCACCAAAGCGGAAAGTTGGCTTTACTATGACAGATCCTTTTATCTGAATTAATAGGAAGAAAAGTAGCAAATTATACTATATTTTGATAAATCACACAGTGATTGTAGATACAAAAGACCATGGGAAATGGTACACATAGAAGACTAAGGTGTGAATTTTGAGGTGCAACTCATGCTTTAATTCAAATAATGCAGAATTCTCAATGTACCTCTCCATCCTGCAGTATTGCTTTCATGACAGAGTCAAACGTTTCAAGTATAAGCTTTCTTTTCTCATTTGCATTTTTATATGACAAATGACATTTTTAATACATTGGAAGAAAGAAATTTTGACACTATATGAATTCTGGTTTTGACAGAACTAGTACCAGTCCTCCATCAGAGAGTGAAAATGTCTATATTTGGGGCCAAAACAGACATGGAATTAAATCTGTATCTAGCAGCTATGGCTTTTTCATTTGTATTTTAGAATAAGCTCATGGTCTATTCCAGACTCTTTCCACTTCATGCTAGGATACTCATGGGGGTCTAGGGTAAAATTAAAAGCTAGATTCCAGTTATAAATTTAAAGTAGTATCTGTTTTGACCCTCTTATCTTTGATGAATGAATAATAGACATTTTCAGTTGGTGCAGTAAAGTGAAGCAAAGAGAATGAAGATGTAAAACAATATTTCCAAAACTTTCTGATCTTCTCTTATGTATACACTGATTAGTATTTAGTTGTTTAATTGTTCTTTACTGCTACATTGTGAAGTAAGAAACCAGACCTTGGATGTAATGCACATTTTCCACATAATGGCAATAAAACAAAAAGCAAAGTGTTGAAGTTGCAAGTCACTCACCCAAACACTAAGCTCAGAAGTTACCCAGTGAATATTAGCTTCAACATTCTCACACGCTTTTAGAATTTTGCATTGCAAGTATAGTATTTTCTGCAGTCTTCATCCAGCCTCACCTGAGTCACTTGAAATCATGCATTAGTAGAATGTGATTTTGGAATAATAGAATACAAAACAGTTGTTACGTGATCACCTATGTGTAGGTTGTTGCTAACTCAAGAAAGTTCAGAAAATAAGTTTCTAGTAGGTTTCAGATTATTACTTAAATTATTGTAGCTTGTTCATTGTGTTCCTTTTGCAACATTCTAAGTCAGGTAAGCTGCTCCATTAGTTTAAATTGTACATTGCCAAGTAACACAACAGGTAATAAATTAACATCTTTGTTATAACCAACATTTTTTGTTGATAGAAAGTTTTTCTTTTGAATTTTCAAAAGAATTCTGATGTCTTTTTATTGTGAACAATGTTTAGATAATTTCAGATGTTTACAAAGTAAAAATTATTTTATGGAAAAGTACACATTCATTTCGTGGGAATGAATGTGCTTGAAATTCAGCTTTATTGCTTGTCAGTAGGTTAATGCAATTGTAGGTTAAGACAGTTCATAGTTCAATTTAATTAAATATTTTAAGTACCTGGAAATAGCTGGATCCAGAAATGCTTAACATTGTATAATTCGGATTCAATTATTTGGCTTCTATTATAGTTCCTGCAGTTTGCATCCTGACATGAAACACAATAAAGGTATCTTTTAAAGATACCTGTGTTTTATGGGAATAACTGAAATGCAAAATTTCAGGACCTAATTTAGGAGTGTGAGAAAGTGTACAACTCCACTTGATAATTTTCTTTGCACATCATGCAAAAATTGCTTTGAATGTGTTCTTGTCATTAGATATAGTTCACTTCATCCAAATAGGCACCAGGAAGAAAAACAGTTTAGATTTCAGAAATGTTTTGAAAAAACAAAACAAAACTGAATCCCTTATTTGCAAGTGTAGTTAAAGAAAAGAGTGTTTTTTCGTGTTTTTGTGAAGTATTTCTAAGATAGAAGCACCATACTTAAAAACTGGTCTTGAATTTATGGTCAGTGAAATGCTTGAGAGCAAAACTTTACATTTATTTTTAAAGCTCCAAAATACACAAACTAAAATAGATCTACAGGACCTCTGTATCTTCATGAATTTGTTCCAAGCACCCCATTGGATGCTTGAAACCAATGATAATACTGAACATTATATACTATATGCATTTCTTTTTTCACAATTTTGTTCATTCATACTTAAGTATTTGATTTTTTTCCTTTCCCTATCAAGTCAAGAATTTTTGCTTACAGGAAGCACTTTATGACTTCTCTTTGGGCTTTACGATTTCTCTTTGGCGCTTTATAACACTTAAATGTCTACTTTTTTGGACCCAGGTCAGTGGCGGTAAACTGAAAACATGGTAACTGAGCTAGGAGATACCGGGGTCCTGCAGTATTCCAAGAAAATGCTGAATCTCTCTTTAGTCTGTAAAAGCCATATAGATATAAAAGCAGTATTTACTCAGAAGCCAGCCCACTGAGTTCAGAGGTATTAAAATTGAGGTAGGACAGCAGCCTTACACTAAAACTAAGCATATTTATTCAGAAGTAAGGGTCATTTACTTCCAGGAAAGTGTGTATGAAATTGCAGTGTTAATGTCTCTTTTGCTTAGTTTCTTTTCTGGATGAAGGTTAATAACGCTATGGAAAACATGCAAACTTTAAGGTACAGAATATCATGGCAATATGATGTATTTTCATTTTTTGGAATCAGCAGCAAACTGAGAAGGATGCATGCATTGTGAAGCATATCCAATTCATATATTTGTTCACCCAGCAGGAAAAACCAAACTATCTGAACTGTTAAAGGAAAACCACTTTGATTGCTTTGTTTCACATGGGTAAAGTCATTGCAATTTCAACTTGAATTTGTCTGTGTCTTTGTGTTTTCTCACTACAGTTGAATTCAGCATGGGAATGAAAGCAGTTCCTATGATGCATGTTCAGTCCTTTATTGAGTGTAATCTTCTGAGAACTAGCTAACTTGGGTATTTGTGGTGTTCATAGGATTGTGGCATGGCACATGCTTTGCATAGAGAATGTCTCAGGTTTGATTCCGGCCTTCTCTTTGTAGTATTACAGGCTAGAACCCTAGAGAGCCACTGCCATTTGGAGTTGACAATGGAAAAAGGGTTTGACACAGTATAAGACAATCTCTGTTTCTATCAAGAAAGCTAATTTTCAAACACTAGTGTAATGTCGAATGCGATGTTATCTGTTATTAGTGAAATTTTGAGTGTGCAAGCTCTACTGTGTCTCATTTTGTTGTTTCTGCCTGTGAATGAATGAGTTTTCTTTTATAAGTCAGTCAATTTCATTGTATAGTGGGAAGGAAACCTTGGATTGTTTAATAGGAAATTTGGGGCTTTCAAGTGGATAAGATTCATTAATTTTAACTGATATTGAATAAATATTGTTAAATCTTTTTGTTGGAATTTAGAGGAAGTATTAAAGAAAACTTTGCCCCTCAAACCAATGCAAACTTTAACTGTGTTGAAATAATTTTTTAAAATCTTAGTAATAGAAAAGAAAATAATACGGAGAAACTTAAAATTTCTTCAAGCTATTGATAACAGTGAATCTTCAGAAGCAATTAATCCTAAGTTGGCAAGAAAAGCCTTTTTTGCCTAGTTTGTTGATGTTTTAGGAGCTCTCATCATTACCATAGCACATAATTTGCTAGACAGATAAATTTAATACTATATTATGATACAAGATTAGAAGAAAGATTAACAGAAGGGTTTGATGGGTTATGTTTCCATTGATGTCTGCTCAACTGCATCGTGTAGTTAAGGTTATGTTCTCATGACTGTATTATAGAGAAGCTGATCTCCTTATAGGCCAGGCTCACACTTTCACTCATAATATCCACAAGGAATTCGGGAATGGGGTGGAGGTGGATTATAAACATAAAATCCACATCCTGACAGCTGCCTCCAGTTAGCTCTGTTCTCCCCGTCTGCTGCTTCAAAATCATGCTTCAGCTTCTAATTTTTCCCATATGATTTTCTCCCAATGGAGCAGTTGTCCATTTCCTTGCTGTTTCACTTGATCCAAAGCAAACAGTTAATGAAGAATAAACTAATTCAGACATTCATCCTTTCACTGTACGTTTTCAGGTGTCATAGGCAGGAAGAATGGAATGGATTATTTGGTGGTTGTGGGGGAAGTTAGAAGGGGAATGGGTACTGAAATCTTACGCTTGTATAAAGCAGAAAAGTGTTATCAAGTCAAGTTTGCTTGAGTCAGTAAAGTTTACTATTCATCATTAACACTATAGTCCTTCACATTCTTTCTCAGAAATAAGTCCTACAGCTGATAAGTGCATTTAGGATTGCTGCCTAAGACTAATCTGGGAATCTTGTGTTTCCTTTTGTTAATATGAGTAATTATCTAATGGAAGATGCCTTTAGATCTGAAAATGTATGCTGTAGTATAGAGAGACTAAACCTCGAGCTGAAAGCATTTTCTGTAAAATAATTTTCAGTTATTTTCCATTTACAGTAATATGTACGTAAACAAAACTGGTAAATGAAGGCAAATGCTGGGGTTTCCCCATACTATGTGTTTACTTTGGAATAGCTCTGCTTTATTTACTCACTTTTTAGAGGGCATCTACATGACATTATCAACAGATTCTTCTCTTGAGCTATCACTTTGGTTCTTGGGTATCTTTTTCTTTTTATCTTTATTTTTTATTGTGCAATACACAATTAAAACCAAACAACACAATTACAGAAGAAAAAAGGAATAAAATAAATAATATTATTTTTGAATAATATTTAGAAATGCATAACACTAGTTCAGATACTTTTGTCTATGTAAGAGAACATGCCACTGTTACTGAAAATTATTAGGCATACACTTCAGCAAAGGCAGCTAAAATATCTATTTACTTGCATTTATTTACTTTTCAAACCTCTGGAAATTTTAATTTTTCTAAGTTTAGGAAAAGGGCTGAAACAGAACAATCTTCTCTATATTGTCTTTTGTATTTTCAGTGAGATCTTGTTTTCATGTTTGCAGTGATATATTAGTGAAAGAGCCTGTATCACAGCTCCATTTTGTAAGCATGCTTAATTTTTAAGCTATCTTTGAATGTGCACCTAAAATGACCTTTTCCCTATATTTTTATTTCAAATATTTGTGCAGGGTTCCTCTGATTAATGCAGAATAAACAAACAAAAATATTTTTTCCGGGCTGGGTGCAGCAATTTTAGCATGTTAAACATGTTCATGCTTTTAGTACTTTAACAATACAGTCCTGTACTGATCTGCTGTAGTCCCTCTGATTTCAATGGCTATGTTACACCCAGTAGTATGAATGAAGCATAGTATGTTCATGTGTGTTCACATGCATGCATGCACACAGAGAGAGATCGAAAGAGAGAGAGCGCTCTATATACTTAAAGTGTGGAAAGTCAACTGCATTTTTTCCATATAGTTTATAGTGTTACATCATTGATTGGATAGCTGATGCAGCATCAATTTGGAAACACTGAGTCTCCAACATATAACTTCAGGTAAGATACAGTTTAGAAATTTATCAGATTTCTAAACTGATTTTTTTAGCTTCCAAAGAAGCACCCAACACAGATGGAATTTTCCACAATCACCTAATTAAATTAATACAAAGACTAAACCAGTCCCCCACAACCTGAAGAGGAATATAACAGAATGCTTCCTAGACATCTAATTTTTAAAAGCTAAATTAAGTAAGATTGCTGTTACATGATTTCAGAGCCTTGTAAGAGTCTTTCTCTGTAGTAGTAGACAAATTTCAGGTGAGCAGCAGAAGTCTTTTTTATTATTATTGGATAAATCTCTGTTCATGTGAGATAGCAAAATATGTGAAACTTAAGAAAGTAATATACCAAGTTTGTTAAACACCTGGAGCCAATTATATGAAAAGAAGTTAAAGCATTGTTGTTGAATTTTCTTAAAAAACTGGTGATGTCAGAGTACACATTATAGTCTATCTGCTGCGGAAATATTATATGTTGCTGTCTCTTGGTCATTACATGCTCCTTAATTGGAAACAAACAATACTGGAACTGTGTGGGGTTCATTTACATTATAAGACTGTGTACTGGCCTTGTAGAGAAAGTGTCATTTATTTGCTCTATGGGAAGGAATAAGACCAGTTCTTAGACTGTGTTTGGAACAGTATGTTCACCTTAAAAAGAAGCTGTTAGTCAACAGAGTTAAATGCAATGCAGCCAGCTGAAATGAACGTAACAGTCTCAACTCTCCTTTCATATTTATTCCCAGAGCATTGCCACTCTGATGTATGGCATTCTGAAACAGAAACTTAGCTCCAAAGAGAGGTGAGGATTCTTCAGGAACTAACAAAAGGGGATTGGGACATACATATATGAGGAAAGAAAAGTGGCATAATATGTTGATCTCTGGGTGAGATAAAGTTTGAATTCTTTATAGTAGCAGTTTTGATAGATAAATCTGAGGATCATGGAATTATATATATTTAGGTTATAGAGAATTCTTAAAACATCATCCTCAGATTCAAGAATTTAGCCATGCTTGATTTTTAAAGGCACAAACATAAAGTGAAATGCATTTTAGGTAATAGCTTCATGAAAGAATAAAGAAATTTATAAAAGTGTTACTGAAGTGATAGATTGCCTTCCTAATGTCAGTGACCTGGCTGAGATGGCATGAGAACCTGTCTTGCACGTTATTGGTTGTTGTGTTGTCCAGTAAGGGCTACTCATTGAAAAAAACAAGTTTTATTCAACGGGTTTTTATGGGCTTTTCTTGGGTTGTTGTCACTATGGTGTTTCGTCATGTAATTCAAAGTCGGATAACATCACCCACCCATGTGTGAGCCCCATTAGCCAGTAAGCCTGTTTGTGAGAGCAACAAAAATCCCTTGCTTCCAAAGTGTCCAAATGGCACTTGTGGGCTGCTCTGAGGAGCCCTTTTGCTGTCCAGGATGGAGCACCATCTTTGCCAGTGGCTTGAGGGTAGATATCTCAAATTGTTAGCAAGAATGATTAGGATTTATTCCTCCTTGATGAGGGAGCATGAGCCCCTTGGCAAGGAGAGGCATATATCCTAGCTGGTGACTGAGGAGGTCTACTCTCAAGTTACCTGTTGGAATGGTTGGGAATTGGAACTGATGATCTGCTCAGTGGCGTTGCTCTATGTGAATCAGGGTTGCAGGGATCAGGAACCCCCACCTTCTACCTCCTTCCCAAGGGATTTCTTGGACTGGATGTAGGAAGAAGTGGTGGTGTTCAGTCTGCATGGTGGCACTGCTTTGAGGATGGAGCACTACCACTAGACAGTTTGGACACCCCTACTTTCTGCCCTAGAGGTCTACTTGGACAGGAGGAGGCAGAGGTGCCTGATCTACAATATGGCACTACTTCAAGCTCAAATTTCATCATTGAGCAGATCAAGCACCCCTGGCTTCTTATCTTCTGCCTGAGAATACAGTTCTCATAGAGTAGCCTGTGATCCACTTGGTAATGCTGCCCCATAAATGTGTGATGCTGCCAAGAAGTTTGGGCAGGAAGCAAGGTTGCCTAAACAGTTCTCCTGTTTTTCCCATTCTGCTTCAGGGCAGCATTTGCCATGAAGTTCAATGGAGAGAAATTTATAGCCTCAGATAGGACAATGAGTAGCGGGCTGTCTATTGCAAAGGTACTGCAGGCAGTTTCTTATTCATTGCTCCCGCCAAGTCTAGAAGTGGACAGTGGGCACTAGTTTTGCTTGTGCAACAGTGACTGACAGATTCGGTGACTAAAATTAGTTTGTAATCATGGCTATCAGAGAGAGAAGAGTTGTTCTTTCTCATGGTGTCTCCTGGAATGCCACTTGGCGATATAAGGGTAAAGAGAGTGAGGGAGGTTACAAAGTCTCCACAATTAGCCTAGTCTTCTGTTGGGTACATAGTCCTTTACTGAATGAGCAAGCCACCGTAAGTCATTGCCAAGGAGGGTTGTCTTGTTGTGAGAACTCTGCCTGTATTCTTATTAGGCTTCTGTAACTTGGGATCTCTACATTCTGTGTTTTAAGAAAAGACGTTACGTTGTTCTTGTAGAATTACATTGCTGGACCTCAGTGGAAATGAAGAATAGTAATTTTTTTAGACAAGTCAGAGCATTTAAATAGAGTGGAAGTGCTAAGTCCAGAATTCTAAAGGACACTGGGATAAGAGTGTTGTCTTGGAATATACCAAGGTCATGTTCAAAGCAGCATAACATACAATTATTGAATTTTATTGAATGCTTCGACTTCATCTTGCTGCAAGAAACTTGGTACTGTGAACCTATAATGCTTAATGATTACAAATGCTTTTCTTTGACAGCTGTTTCCTCTAAGAAAGGTGATAGGGCCAGTGGTGGACTAACTTGCTTTATTTCCACAATGTTGGAGGTAAGAACAACAGCTATGAGCCCTTGCAGTTCTATCACAACTGCTGTTTATGCTACTTTCCAGAAAATGCGTCTCATGCTGGTCAATGTCTATATACCACCCTGTTCAAAAAATCACTCGTAACTGCTGAATTGGGTGGAATTTGGGAATTATATTGAATCTCTTGAACTGTTATATCCCGACACAGTATTCATTATTGCTGGAGATTTCAATACTTGCATGAGTGTTGATGTGTGAGCTTGTATAACCATTATGATCAGATTCTGAAGCCACATGGTTACCCAGAATGTGATTTCTCTTGATAGTCCGAGGATATTAGATATAATTATCTGAAGTTCTTAACCCTATTTGTAAGAAGGAGTTATTTGATAATTTCAAATGGTATGGCAGATTGTGATCAACCTGGGGAATATACCCATTTTACTAGTTTTGAAGGTATTGTGATTGATTAAGCAGCCATCTCACTGTGTGTATAAACATGTCACTGAGTTTGAGATTGGTTTTAATATCGAAAGTTTGAGGCTGGTTTTAATATAAAAGTAATCATCTTTCTTTAATGATTATTCTAGCACAACCTGCACATAACAAATTCTTACATAAAAACACAACACATCTAATACAGATCTAGGTGTAACTATTTAACCATAATTTGCCTCCTGTATACAGAGGATCTAATAGGCATCTGTACAGCAATCCTCTCCACTGCTTCTTCTTTTGAAGCCATAAACCTATTTAATAGTCTGACTGATAGATTGCAATATCAATTGAAATTTAATAGGATTTAATAATGGCTCAAGGAATACTTAAGCATCTTACAGTTGAAGTTTCAATGAGTTTACACAGGGTTCACTGTGTTTGGTTTCATGGGACAACTTATATGCTGTTATATATAGGGATTTGTGAGTAGGAAGCTTCTAGATAGACAACTGTGCAGGGAATGCTCCCCTTCTTGCTGCTGCTGTGGCTGATGCAGAATGGTGCACTTCCCCCCCAATGAATGCCAGCTGTTGCCAGAATCAGGACTGGGTGCACAATGCAGTAGGAACTTTCCTGGGGCAGGGAATGCTCCCCTTCCTGGACTCTGCAGCCAGCCTGGAGTGGTGTGCTGTCCCCTGGCAAATGTGGGCATGTGGGTGGGATGGGTGCTGGACCAGGCGTGTGGCTGCGTACACGGTTTATGACATGATGCAGAAGACAAATTGTGCAAAGGGAATTTTTTCACGTGGAGTATAACAAGATCCCTGAGTTTCACTTTGCTATTTTTGGTTTCAAGGGTTGTCTTATTCATGTATTGATTGGTTTTTATATTTGTATGCTGCCCCATAGTCCAAGCTGAGTATCTATATTTCTTCGTTGTGGCATCACACATATGGGTACTGCGCTTGCGCAGTGCCTGTGGCCGAAAGATTGACAGCTAACGGTTTTTGCAGGAAGCTCCGCTCCCCCTCCCCCCTGTGGCCTATAAAGAGCGGAGCGTCCACCATTTTGTTCAGTCTTTGCGACCGCCATTCGCTGTGCCTCGTGCCTCTTTCGACTTTCGCTTCGACTGTTACCTTGCTCTCGATTGTCCTTCTTTCCCAGTTTTTTCTTCTCCTTGCTCCCAGTTCATTGTTCCTCGTAGCTTTTCTCTTGTTATTTCTTCTTTCAATCTATCTGTCTAATACACACACACACACACACACACACACACTTAACCTCTGCACTATCCCTCTCTTCCTCTGCTGCTGCTGCTGCTGCTGCTGCTGCTGCTGCTGCTGCTGCTGCTTCTTCTTCTTCTTCTTCTTCTTCTTCTTCTTCTTCTTCTTCTTCTTCTTCTTTTTCTGTGATGGCACACAAGCGGCTTTCCGCAAATGCGCGGACTGCGGGTCATTAATGGCACCAACTGAACCTCATGACCTATGCCTCCTCTGCCTGGGAGAGGGGCATAGGACGGATAAATGCGTGCATTGCCTGGCCTTCTCCAAGCAGGCCAGGAAGTACCATGAAAACCGCCTCCGGAGACTCCTTTGGGATTGGGCTCTGATGCAATCAGACCTGCTTGTTGCCGTCCCAAAACCTGGCTCCGCTTCTGTGGCCCCACTGTCACGGGCTTCGGATGAAGGGGCGTCTGCTTCGGTGGCTCCCTCTGCTTCACCTAAAAAGAAGCATGAAAAGCGGAAGCATGCCGAATCCAAGAAGTCGGCAGGCCATAAAAAGGCCAGGAAGGAGAAGGTCTCCAAGCCTTCCAAGAAACCCAGGAATTCGGACCGTCCAGACCATCCCCGACATCAGGACTCAGAACTGATGGGCCCCTCGGTACCGGTGGCGCTTACGGTACCGACTCCGCCCGAACTGGTCCTCCAGGAGGCTATGCGGGTTACCTCTCAAGGGTCTCCCCGCCGTGTGGTTGACCTCCCGCCTGCACCCCTTCCAACTCTACGGGGTTCAATATCCGACAGGGAAATCCAGGACTCCCCTCCTAGGCGAGGTCACCGACACCCATGCCCATGGTCACAATGGAAGCGGACGTTGGACTGTCCCCACCGGGAAGCCGGAGGAGCCGCTCTGTAGAGCAACGTCCGGACAGCTGGCGTCGCCCCTACTACCATACTTGGGGGGACCCGCTCTCTGTAGGGTACTACCCTGCTCCCAGGGCACGATCCTCTCCTCCATCCCGTGACCAACCGTACTCATTGGATCCGAGGCGGGCGTCACCTCAATCCCCACAGGGTGGAAGCAGCCGCTCCTTCTCCCCAGCGGAGTCGTAAGCTTCGGCCCCACCCTACTACGGTGCCGATTCGGCCGACTCGGAGGTCGACTCAACCTCTCCGGAAGTCGCTGTGACATCCCAGGGTCCTGCGTCGCCTGATGAGTCCCACGTCTCCTTCGCGGAGCTGATGTCTAGACTTGTCCAGTCTCTGGACATCGATGCTGCCCAGCGCCCGGGACCGAAGATGGACAAGTTCTACAATGTCGTCCGTGGGGAGCAATCGACATCCATCATCCTGCCGCTCATAACCACCTTGTGGCAGGCGATGACGCAGCCCTGGGACCTGCCATCACATCCTCAGCCGACGTTCAGGAGATATGAGTCAATGTACAGGGTTCAGGAGGAGGACATCCCCTTCCTCCTCCGACACCCCAAACCGAACTCTGCGGTCGTCGAATCCTCGCAGGGCAGAGAGGCGAGAGGGCACATGGCACCAAGGGATAAGAGGGCCGAAAAATAGACTCCCTGGCTAGGCGAGTCTACGCTGCTTCAGGCCTGGGGCTCTGTATATCAAATTACGAGGCGACGTTGGCAAGGTATCAATACTTTATTAGGCAGCGCCTGCACAACATCGCCTCCACCCTCCTGGACCACCAGGGTGACCTCGCGAAGGTCCTGATTAAGGAAGCCATGCAGGTCGCGGTGCAGCAGTTATCCATGGCGAAGCACCACATGGATACTGACTCAAGGGCCTTGGTCGGTGCCGTTTCTCTCCGAAGGCATGTATGGCTTCGGAATTGTAATTTTCCAGAAGAAACCAAGCGCTGGATTGAGGAAATGCCTTTCGATGGATCCAGGCTTTTCCATTCTCGCACCGACCACGAGCTCAAGAAGCTGCATAAATTGAGGATGACGGCATGCAGGATGGAGATACAGTCCCACATCAGACGTAAGTGGTCCTGGAATTGTCCATCCTACAGGCAATCATATCAACCGAGGCAGCAGCCACAACACTGCCAGCAACAGCAACAGCAGCGCCGCCGTCCTCAGCCCCAACAACGCTTCCAACAAGGCCGCCATCGTTTTGACGATCGGAGGCAACGTTGACGGGACTGGTGAACCATTCCTCACGCTCCACCAATACTCACCCCCTCTCATCTGGGGATCAGCTTCGAAGCCGACTCCCCATTTGGGAGTCCATCACATCTGATCAGTGGGTATTGTCCATCGTTCAACACGGCTATCGAATAGAATTCGACATCGTTCCTCTGTCGAGTCCGATCCGGTCCACTTCATGTTCACTGGTACTGCTCGACGAAATACATCAACTTCTTCGTAAAGGAGCGATTCGTCAAGTATTCCCATCTGATGGACTCCACGGATTCTATTCCAGATACTTCATGGTTCCTAAGCGGGATGGTGGCTTACGTCCGATTTTGGACTTACGGAACTTAAATAAGTTTATTGTACCAAAAAAGTTTCGTATGACTACCCTTCAAAACTTTTTGCCGTTGCTAAGGAGAGAGGATTGGTTCGCCTGATTGGACTTGAAGGACGCCTACTTCTATATTTCAATTCACCCAAGTTACAGGCGTTTTCTTCGTTTTGCGGTTGTAAACCAACTTTGAGTTTACAGTTTTGTCTTTTGGACTGGCTACGGCTCTGAGGGTTTTTACCAAGTGCATGGCTCCTGTCTGTGCCTTCCTACGCTTCCAGGGCATACAAATTTATCCATACCTCGATGACTGGCTGTTGGTGTCGCAGTCCAGAGAAGGACTCCTTGCGGCCATCCATACAACTTGTGCCTTGTTCAATAGCCTAGGCCTATGTATTAATACTGAGAAATCTTCTCTTCTCCCGACACAGACGCTCACCTTCATTGGAGCCCGCTTGGATTCGATGTTGGAAAAAGCCTTCCTCCCTCAGGACAGACAACAGACTCTTGCTTGCCACATCCATCGAATCCAACGAGAGGGAACAGTCCCGGCGAGGTCTATCCAGAGGTTCCTGGGGCATATGGCTTCCTCAGTTGCCGTAGTTCCATATGCCAGGCTTCGGCTTCACCCACTGCAACTCTTTTTCAACAAGGTGTACCATCCTCAAAGAGATCCGCAGTCGAGACTGATTCGGATCCCAACTTCCGTGCTTCACTCTCTGCGTTGGTGGTTGGAACAGACCAATCTTATGATAGGAGTCCCCTTCAGGGCGCGACCTCCTACAATAACCCTTGGCACCGACGCGTCTCTTCTAGGATGGGGAGCGATATGCTCCGGCCTATCTACCCAGGGTACGTGGAATCGTCTAGAATCCACGAATCATATCAACTTCCTAGAACTACTGGCAGTTTTCAAAGCCCTGCGCTCTTTCGAGGACATCCTTCATCATCGGATGGTTCAGATAACTTTGGACAATATAGCTACCATCTTTTATCTGAACAAGCAAGGGGGAACAAAGTCACCGACTCTAGCCAGGCTTTCTATGAAAATTTGGGACTGGTGCATCCGGAGACACATCACGCTGATGGCTGTTCATCTAGCTGGTGTAGACAATGTGCAGGCGGATCTTCTCAGCAGGCACATGTTCACCTCTCACAAGTGGGAACTGGATCCCCGTACGCGCAACCACCTTTTCCGGTGCTGGGGGTTTCCCGACGTGGACTTATTAGCTACCCAACAGAACAGGGTGTGCGAGGCTTACTGTTCGAGAGCAGGAGTCGGACACACATCCCTAGGGGACGCATTCATGATCCCTTGGAACTTCTACGCCTTCCCTCCGATCCCTCTTCTGATGAGGGTCATAGCAAAGATAGTGCACGACCAAGCATCGGGGATACTAGTTGCCCCTTGGTGGCCACGTCAAGCATGGTTTGCGAAACTACTTGACATCTCTCGCGGGGAATTTCTTCATCTTCCATCGCTCCCATATCTTATAACACAGGTGGACGGCACACTTCACCACCCGGATTTGCTCTCATTGAACCTAACTGCGTGGCGAATTCGATGATTGACGTTCCATCGGTGCCGACGACGGTTTCAAAAGTTACAAATCCGACAGCTTTTACTAAGTTTTACTAAGTTTTACCGGTTCCATCGGTACCGACGATGACTTCGACCACCTCAGATCCAATTGTCGAACCCAATCTCTCGGGTGCTTCCCCCCTCTCTGGTCTCTCTGTACTATCTGGTTGGAGACAAGACCCGTCGAATCCGAATCCGACGTTTTTGCACCCTGATATTCAGCATATCATTGACTCTGCCTTAAAGCCGTCCACAAGGAAGTCATATAAGGCTAAATGGAAACATTTTTCCGCCTTTGCTGAGTTGCATTCGTTCTCTCCATTCCTCTCATCCATTCAACAGATTCTTCAGTTCCTCCTGGAATTGCACCATTCCGGACTGAAGCCGTCGCCCATTAAAGTGTATACAGCCGCAATAGCCTACTACCGTGGCTTAGTCGACGGATCACCTCTGTTTTCTCATCCTATCCTCAAAAGATTTTTGAAGGGACTATATAATCTTAACCCATCAATTAGACCGGTTAT
>NW_025336087.1:27755697-27759131 GCF_004798865.1 Varanus komodoensis | reverse complement strand
GTTCGTTCTCTCCATTCCTCTCATCCATTCAACAGATTCTTCAGTTCCTCCTGGAATTGCACCATTCCGGACTGAAGCCGTCGCCCATTAAAGTGTATACAGCCGCAATAGCCTACTACCGTGGCTTAGTCGACGGATCACCTCTGTTTTCTCATCCTATCCTCAAAAGATTTTTGAAGGGACTATATAATCTTAACCCATCAATTAGACCGGTTATGCCCACATGGAGCCTCTCTGTAGTTCTACAGGCCCTTATGAAGGCCCCCTTCGAACCTTTGGCGACGGTGGATCTTCGATTGGTCTCTTGGAAGACGGCATTTCTTGTAGCTGTCACTTCAGCCCAGAGGGCCAATGAACTTTGCGCTCTTTGCATAGACCCTCCTTATTTAAACTTTCACAGGGAGAAGGTCATTTTACGCCTCGACCCGTCTTTTTTGCCTAAAGTGTCTACACCTTTCCATACGGGACAAGACATTGTGCTGCCTGCCTTTTTTCCGTCACCATCGACTCCATTGGAAAGATCTTTGCATTCACTCAATGTTCGCTGTTGCTTAGCCTTCTACCGATCGCGAACGGAGTCTATTCGACGATCCAATAAACTATTCATCAAATATTCTGCTAGGGATCAGGGCGATCCAGTCACTCCACAGAGACTTTCTAAGTGGATAGTCCACACTATAGTCTTATGCTATCAATTAACTAAGCTCGAACTGCCTTCAGTTCCTCGAGGCCATTCTGCTAGAGCTGTTGCAACCTCGTCTGCATTCGCATCCGGGGTCCCGATTGATGACGTCTGCCGAGCCGCTACTTGGGCGAACCCTTGCACCTTCGCCAGGCACTACCGTCTTGATGTTCGAGCTCGACGGGATTGTTCCTTCCTCCTCCGTTCTTCAATGAGGACACCTTCCCTCCTCCTTCATGGTAAGCTTGTTAATCTACCCATATGTGTGATGCGCAGAGGCCACGACGAAGAAAAGCAGGTTGCTTACCTGTAACTGATGTTCTTCGAGTGGCCATCTGTGCAGTCACACCACCCACCCGCTGGCCGCGCTCGGTGTCAGTGAGTGGATGCATCGACCGCTCGGTGTCGGTGAGTGAATGCATCTTTCGGTACCGACTATGCCCTTTTTCATGGTACCGACATCAAAAAAACAAACAGTTTTTTCAATAAGATAGCGTACGTTTGGTCGCAAAGACTGAACAAAATGGCGGACGCTCCGCTCTTTATAGGCCACAGGGGGGAGGGGGAGCAGAGCTTCCCGCCAAAATCTGTTAGCTGTCAATCTTCCGGCCACAGGCACTGCGCAGGCGCAGTACCCATATGTGTGACTGCACAGATGGCCACTCGAAGAACAGTTACAGGTAAGCAACCTGCTTTTGCCAGGATATACTGTATATATAAACAACATTGTTAAGAATCTAACAGCTCCAGCATTCCATGCTCCTACATTGGCTACAGTTTCTGTCTTCATCCTTTTGTATGCAGATGTTGCTGTACTCCTATCCCAAACTAAACAGGGCTTAAGAAGATTACTGTGGGCATTCTCCAGGTATTGTCATGAAGAACACCTGGCTCTTAATTATGACAAATGTAAAGTTATGGTGTTCTCTAGATGTCACAGGGTCCACAGATGGGCTATGGATAACAATCCAATTGAGCAAATTAAAGTCTTTAAATACCTTGCAGTGGTTTTTTTTTTTTTTTTTTTTTTGTCAATGGGGTCTTGGTCAGTCAATCAAAAAACTTGGTGGAAAAGGCATCTCAGAGTTCTAAAATTCTGATGTGCTTTTTCTAAACAAAAGGCAGCCACTGCATACCATCAGCACTTGAAATCTTTACAGGTAAATCTCTAGCACAGCTATGTTATGGGGCCCACTTTTGGTGGATGCATATACAAGAGACAGGGAAGTTGTTCATTCTAAGTTCCTGAGACAAATCTTGTGGTTCTGTGTTGTGTTCCAAATGCTTTGCTGCATCTGGAAATTAACCTCCCTTCCATCAACTTTCAGGTCTAGTGTAGGACACTTAAATTCTGGCTTAAGTTGAACTTAACCCCTGCTGGTTCACCCTCTGATCTTGAAGGACTCCCATGAGCATGCCTGGATTGAAGTGTGCCATCACAAAAAACCTTTTGGGTCTATCACCACAGCACTTAGTAAAGTTAGGACTCAGAAAAGCAAAAGCCTTACCAAACAGGGGTTATACGATATGAGGCAGCAAAAAATTGCAAAAATTTTTTGCACATGGTATGGTCATTTTTCACTTAGATCTGTTGATACATTGGCATTGTATCTGCAAAATTTAACAGTTCTAAAATACAGATGAGCTTTCACATATGCAAGAGTCAATATACTACCATCAGCTGTATTCAAAGGTTGATTTAAAATAATTCCTTTGTGAGATTGCTTATGTCTATGTGGAAAAGGCAATATTGAAAGAATAGCTGATGTGCTCTTATTTTGTAACTTTTTTTAAAGTTCTCAGGACTGAAGTGATTAATCCCTTACTGTAACATATTCCATGGCAACCTTTTTCTGTGTATGGTCTTTTCTTTTAGCAGATCAAAACAAACAGGTTACAATGAAAAGAGCAAGATTATTAGCCAGTGTTGTTAAAATAAGATCTACTTTTGTTTCAAATCTCTTAACTTCTATAGGTTGTAAGAGGCTATGCCCAATGAATTACCCAATATTTTTGGTACCAGTAGCTTATATAAATCAGGGGAAGTTTTATGTTAATTTTAGCTTACTACATTTTATTCATTCTCATTTCTTTACATGTATATTTTATATGCAAAGGCCTATGACTGATTCAAATAAAGATTGCCTGACTGGATTAAAACTGACATATATTGAATTACAGGGACTGCAGGTGGCACAGTGGTTTAAACCGCTGTGCTGCTGGGCTGGTTGATCGAAAGGTTGCCGGTTTGAATCTACACAACGGGGTGAGTTCCCCTTGCTCCGTCCCAGCTCCTGCCAACCTTATTTATTTATTTATTTATTAAAACATTTTTATGCCGCCCCATTCGCCGAAGCCTCGGGGCAGCTCACATCAATAAATTAAAATAATTATAATATAAGTTAAAATATAAATATAAAATTAAAATACAGCAATACAGTATAAAATAAGCCACCCTGGCCAGATAAAACCAATAATGTTAACAGTTAAAATGCCGCTTGAATAAAAAGGTCTTCGCCTGGCGCCGAGAAACAACGACGGCGCCAGGTGGACCTCTCTGGGGAGCGCATTCCATAACTTAGGCGCCACCGCAGAGAAAGCCCTCCTCCGAGTACCCACCCTCCTAATTTCTTTCATGGAGGGTTCCCGGAGAAGGGCCTCCCCCGCCGATCTCAAGGGGCGGCTGGACATATATGGATGCAAGCGCTCCTTCAGGTAACCAGGACCCAAGCCGTTTAGGGCCTTATAGGTC
>NW_025336087.1:27722902-27755597 GCF_004798865.1 Varanus komodoensis | reverse complement strand
CCTCCCCCGCCGATCTCAAGGGGCGGCTGGACATATATGGATGCAAGCGCTCCTTCAGGTAACCAGGACCCAAGCCGTTTAGGGCTTTATAGGTCATCACCAACACCTTGAATTGGGCCCGGACTTCAATGGGAAGCCAGTGAAGCTGACGGAGAACTGGAGTCATGTGAACACAACGCCCAGTCCCTGTCAGCAGCCTGGCAGCTCTGTTTTGAACCAGTTGAAGTATCCGGACCGTCTTCAAGGGAAGCCCCACGTAGAGCGCGTTACAGAAGTCGAGACGGGAAGTCACCAATGCATGTGTCACTGTCGCGAGGCAGTCATACTCCAGATAGGAATGTGGAGTTCAAAACCTTGCAGTTCAAAAGCATGCAAATGCAAGTAGATAAAATGTACCACTTCGATGGGCAGGTAACAGCGTTCCGTGCACTTTGGTGTTTAGTCATGCCGGCCACATGACCATGGAGACTGTCTGCGGACAAATGCTGGCTCCCTCGGCTAGGAAACGGAGATGAGCACCGCCCCCTAGAGTCAGGCATGACTGGACTTAATGTCAAGGGGAAATCTTTACCTATATTGAATTACACATGTTGTGAATAACATGTGTACACTGGTTCTCCCTTAAGAGGTGTTTTCATCAAAAGTTCTGTTGATACAGGCTGTACTATAGAGACTTTTATCAACAACCATGTATGTCTCTTCTTGTACAACTTGTAAAAGGGAATTGACAAATCAGTATTTCTTTAAATTTACTTAGGTGAACTTTGCCTATGGTAACTAATAACTTCTAGAATTCAGTGTGATAGCACCAAGGATAGGAGATCCATAATTACATATTGTGACCTTCAATTTCTACTTGTATTGTATGTTTAATATAAATATACAAATATCTTCTCTATTCCCACCAACATAATATATAAATTACCAAACCAGTCTAAAAGAGAGGAATGTGAATTTAAACGTCCTATGCACACATTTGATGGGGCTGCAGAGCTTTCCAGGAACTCCCAGTTTGTCTTTGAAAGCATGACACATCTGTTTGGAGGGAGGTAAAAAGGAACACAGGACTAAAGCTAATTCCCTTTGTATTCTCAAACAAATGATTAGCCTAATTCATATATGATTTCAAAAAGGAATTTATATTAATCTTGTCTTCCCCACTACTAAGTTTCCATAGATTGGATACTGATATGAAGTCAGTATATAGTGTCCATAAATTTATTTTATTTATTTATTTTTCGATTTATATCCTGCCTTTTTCCTACAAAGGGCTCAAGGCAGCTTACATCATTCTCCTCCTCCATCTTATCCCCACAACAACAACGCTGTGAGGTAGGTTGGGCTGAGAGTCTGTAACTGGCCCAAAGTCACCCAGTTGGCTCCATGGCTGAGCGGGGACTAGAACCCAGGTCATCTGAGTCCCAGTCCCATGCTCTTCACCACTACACCACACTGGCTCTCAATATATATATCCCAATATATATGGTCTTTAAAAATAATGTCATGATGTAAAGAAGCCCTTTTCCACCTGAGATAACAAGGACAACTTGAGCATATGTGTTCTTATGTTGGACATTTAGAGATCAGGTTTCTGATGCTTTGAGATCTAGGTACCATGCTTGCTTCTTAATAAAGTCCGTAGTTTAACTTAGCCATTATTATAGGTATGTTGGAGCTGCTTTTCTATGAGTATCTCTTGTGTGCCTGGGCGAGGCTACATAGGTGGGGATGATTCTGTAGGATTTGGTAATGGAATTTGAATTGTACCAGGAGTGCCTATTCCTTGGTAAAAGCCCACAGAATCAGCCTTCATGGCAGGACTTTTTAATGTTACAGTGATGCTACAACTGTTCAGACAAGCAGTTCAAAAATGGCTAAGGTAACATTTGAAGAATCCCACAGTCGATAAAATTGGTTCTTCAATTATGAAATGACACAAAGGACCTCCTTTTTCTAAAGTACCATGGCTTTTCTTGCTTCTTACGAAGACTAATAATTTTTCTCTTAATTAGCTTCCATCTGCTGTTCTCATCTTCAATTCTAAAGGTTATAGTTATTACTATATTCATAAAACCACTCAGCTGTGTAAGAGTATTTCAACAACAGTTTTAAAACCAAGATCCTCCATTATGCTGTATCCAGTGAACTATCTATAACTAATGGAAAGGGAGTTGATTGCTAGTCACAGTGTTATACTGTATTTTCCCTCTGTATCACAGTTGCCATAGTATGAGACAGGGTGGAAATCAGCTGTAAACCTCTCAGACTTAACATTGTGCAGTGAAAGAAGAAAACAAGGTCTAGTGGTTAGCTTTTTATTGGCATGTAGCTTTGCGTTGCAGAAATAGGAGTTGATCGAGCCAATTACTGATTCAGCTAAGGTATTAGCTAAGTTATTAGAATCAATTTGGAAAGGGAAATGAAGAAAAATGGAAAAGACAACTTTGAATTTTTATTCAAAGGGACCTAACCATGAGATTTACTCAAGCCTAGTCATGTTATTGGAATACGAAAGGCTGACAAGCTCAAATTTTGGGCAATTGTACAAATAAGATGCAAGGCTAAGGCAGAACATTGAGAGTAGTTTCTGAGACAAAGGGGAATCCTCTGTGTAATGAATAGTACTTTGTTTAGAGTATTAGTATTTGACTGTCCATTGGATCATGAGTAACATAAAAACATTCTATCATATCTATATCCATGGAAATAAAAAAAGGATAATGCAAGTTTGTAAACATAAAATCACCTAGTCATCATTCCAAGTAACTTTTGTGCTTTTCAGCTGTCCACCTGCTTTAGATTATTAACATAGATACATATTAACAGGAAGGCTAGTAAATATTTTTGACCTTTTTCCAAAGTTGGGTAGCATGTTTTAACAGGTAGCTTAATGTATGGCACAGGGAGAAGGTGTGCAGAGTATAAGCAAACATTTTGTTCTTGGAATTCGTCAGTGATTTGCTGTTTTAGTAAATTAATGTCTGGAATGAACCTTAAACCAGGATGACCCTGATTCAAAGTTTATTTGCTAAACTGCAATATACTTAAAACAATAACAACAGTTAGACTGTTGTATTCATAATGATACCAGAGTACAACTTGTGGAAGGGATTTCCAAAGACAAGTTTGCAATAGTTTTACTATTTTGTTTTGAATTCCAGTGCTATACTTTCAGTTAATGATGAAAATTTCAGCCAGTTTTTAACCATTTTTGTTCATCCCCTTTGTGAGTTGTTATAAGGAAGTTGTTCAGAAGCATTTCCTGTTCATGCTGTAAGATTAGTTGGTTCTCTGTGCTGCTTCACTTTGATCGAGGTCTTCAACCAAAGCAGAGGTATGCTAATCTGGAACTGGTTATAATGAGTAAGACTCTAGGATGAGACTACACATACTTCTATTAAATTGTGTGTCTCAAGCTACTTTTTCTGACCATCCTTATCCACTCTTTCATGGTGATATCACACTTGTGTATTTGTGGGGTTTCTAAGCTGAAGTGGGTTGGGCTATGCATTGCTTGCCTCTTAATGCACTGATATGATACTATCTTGGCTGAGAGAAGGAGTTCTTGGTTCTCCCCTGCCACACACACATTTAAGATACTTTCCTTCTCTAATGCATAGTTTCTATCTGCACCAGTTGACTTTACTCTGTAACATTTACAGCGTATGATCCAAGTTGCTCACGTTTAATGTAATTGATTTTAGTGGGAAAGATTTAATACATGTCTAACTGTTCCATTGAAATCAATGGACTTTCAAAGTGCTTAACTTTGAATGAAATGGACTGAGTCTAAAGTATATTTAGAGTGGTTTCAAGTCACATTTGTTTTCAGGGCAGAGAATGTTCAGACCACTTCCATCACACTTATAATGCCTGTCTGTCTTCATGACTTCGCAACACTGTCCTTGGGTAAAGCATAAGACAGAGGATGATATTCAGCAGCTTCTTGGCTGTTGCTAAATAGAAGAACAAAACGTACTGTGTGTCTGTCAGTATGGCTGAAGGATGACAGAGGGGCACTACAGGGTAATTCTGCATATAATATTCTGGTTTTATATGCATTTCTTTTGGTATATCTACACAATGCATTAAATTAGTTATGGTTAATCTAAAAGCAACATTCTGACTTCAATTATTGTCTAAGTGGACTTTTGGTGACTCTTCTTGAGATTTGTCTGACCAGTGTAAGTTGAAGTAAAGATAAGATCACATTTAATAGAGATGGAGGATCTTGACATTCGACATTAGGTTATAAATTCATTTCTTTCAGCCTCGTACATTCTCTGCTCCCCCAGCATTTAAACAATCCTATGCTTCTAAAAGCTGCTTTTAAGTGTGTTTAGGATTTAAGAGGAGAAATCCATCTTGGAGGGACATCAAGAGTTTGGTTGGTGAACTGAAATATGGCCTTTTGAGTGCAGATAACGCAATATAGTCCAGATCAGTGATAAATTGTTAAGGTAGCACATCAGTCTATGTAAATCATGCCCAAATATGTGGTAAGATCAATGCATTTGGCAGAATTAACTGTCTCTGAATTCCTTTGGACAATTCTGTTTTTAATAATACTATTATTATTATTTGGTTCTGGAGTGCAGACACATATTCTTGTGCATCTGTGCTCATTGAATACTTAGGCTGATTTGGCCGATCTCTACATAATGCATCATACCTGCATGTGGATGATGAGGGACTGTACTCCAGCTTCCCATTATGGGCAGATTGACCCATTTAGGCATTTTCAATACTGTGGACACATGCTTTATAGAGTAGAAGGTAGTTGGTTCAGATGAATGACGATAGAAATCTGTATGGAAATGTAGCCATAGAAATGAGATGTAGTGGAATGGGTACATGCATGCTATCTCCTGGTTTTTTTCCCCCTAGTAGTTCCTCCCACTCCTACTCTTGGGAGCCTTTGTACCTGCTTCCCCAAGTTCTGCTTTGCCTCTGTGTGCAGCTGGCTGCTGTTCACTTCTGTATGTACTGGTATATAAGGTGACTCACTTATAAGACAAGGTTGATATTTGGCCTGTCTGGCGCCTATCCTATGTCGGGTGTATAGGATGACCCCCACATTTTGAAAGGACATCTTATACACTGGTATATATGCTAAGCTTTCAATTAAAACAGTGTACCCGATTAACTGGGCAAAACATATTGAAAGTTACTATTTTTAATGCAAATACATGGAAGTGAGGGCAGGTGGGTGCTAGACTTGGGACCAGCTGTGTGTACATGTGTGAGGCTTATGAAGGGATGTGCTACAGTAGGAGCTCCTGCTCAGTGAGAAACAGTCCCCTTCCTGGTGGCTGCCATAGCCAGCCTGGAATGGTATGCCTGCCCCTGGTGAGGACATCCATGTGGGCTAGTGGGGTTGGCACTGGACTTGGGACTGCGCATGAGTCCGTGTGGAGGCTGGCAGTGCACGTCTGATGCAGAAGACAAACTATGGTAAGGGATTTTTTTTTCAGCTGGTGTATAAGACAACCCCCTGTTTTTTGCGTTATTTTTGGTTTTAAGGTTTGTTTTATATGCCAGTATATACGGTACTTTTGATTTTTGAAACATTTTAAACCCCTTGGAAGGGGGGAGGAGGATTAAAATTCCACTGTGTATGATGGATAATCAGGCACAGTGTCCTCGGGTCACTGCAGGAACACCAAGTTGTCCCCTAATCTGTAGTAAGTGGCTTGAACTTTAAAAAAAACAACACAGAATCTATGCTTAGGAAAGTGAGGGCAGTCCAGTACCAAAAACCCAGCAAATGCCTCTGCAAAGGGTGCTTTCTCCACTCCACCTTAAAAACAAAACAAAACTCAAAACCTTAGCAATAGGCTACAAAGTTGCAATGTGGCATGGCCACTTCTGTATGGATTCAGTCCACTGCTAAGTAGATTTTAACTTTTGAAAGATAGGGGTTTGTGGAAAGCCCCCTTTTGGCTAGAGTGGGAAAGCTTTGTGAGGCGTGCATTTTTTAAAACTTGATCATGGTTTGTTTTACCATCTGGATTATTATATTATAATTATATGTGGGATTATTATATTTAACACAATAATCCTACAACAAATCATAGCTATTTGGGGCGGCTTATGAACTACCCTGTGGTAAGACTCCTTTGTTCAGACAACTTGATAAACCACCATGGTTTATAAACCATATGTTCTACTAACTGTATTCTTAGAAGTGTATTACGTAAGAGCTTAGTTGTTTGAACCAGAATTCCTATTCAGCTCAGTTAATTATATTCCTCATATGGCTTGCAAACCTGTGTTGAGGTTATTTAGGCTGTAGTTCTGTACACATCTGGGAGTAAAGGGAACTGAACTAAATCGAACTTTCTTCTTCTGAATTGACATACATAGAAGTGCACTGCTTATCTGGTGGTGGTGGTGGTTGTCTTTCTTCTGCAATGAAAGAAAGTTCCTGTTTTTGTGTATGAGTTGAAGTGTGTGCTCAGTTTGAGGAAATCAACTAAATTCCTAAGTTGAATTGATTGTATGAAATATTTTATGGTTAATGTTCAGCATGATAATGTAAACAGATCTTTTACTCCTTTCTCCATCCTGCCAAGCTCCATCTCATCACATCTATTTACATATTTTTCCTTTCATTTTTTAGATACTGACAGTTGATTAATAGCTTGTATACAAGGTAGTGGTTTGAGGAACTAGTTTCTATTCAAGAGTTTAGCTACCACCTGACTTGAGAAAATGGAAAACAAATATAATTATGTTTGCAACCTGAGGCTTTCTTAAAACATGTACACATAATGCATAGTTTACTAAAAACTGCTATTTGGCATAAACTGAGTTTGGAACAACTCAGTTTCCCACTAGATGGAATTTGGGTTTGCAATAAACATGACTTGAGCAGAATCAGCCAATTTCAAGCAGATTAGTGTCAATACAGTGTAACCAACCAAAGGGGGGAAATGAATATTAGGGAGAATCTAAATTTCAGTTCAAGAAAGGGAAAATCTGTATGATGTCACTTTATACTAGATGCAAAAAAGCAAAAAACTTCTGGCTAGTAACATCCCTTGCTTCTCAAGTCTTTCATAATTTAAGCACAGTGTGACATTTCTGTTCTGTAGATTTTCACAAATCATAAATATTGTTTGTGGCTTTTTCCATGACACTTCTGACCATGTAAGTAGCAAAGGATTTTTCTTCCTAACCATCCTCTAGATGGCTTTTCAGTTTTCTTGTCTAATTTCTAGCTAAGCCAATTTTTGTTTTGTACTGAGGATTTAAGTCTTTGTTTTTAAACATACAGAATTCTCTAGGCCAAAAAGTTTGGCTAGCTTTTATTATTAACTGCTTCTGTGTGCTGGGGTTGCATGCTGGTGATCACAAAGCATACTGGACTCTTGGATCCAATGCCTCTTTTTTCATTCTTGCTCATGAATGAAATTCCTCTTTCATTCTTAATTATTATCTTTGCTGGCAAAAAGGGATGGTCTTGAAAAAGAAAAAAAGACATTAGTTAATTCTCTAAGCTGAAAACATAGAACATATGTGCAATTTAACATAGATTTAGAAAGCTCCTAAAGATACTAGTCCATTAGAAATTCAGTATTTTCTCAGTTCTATAAAACTCAGCTCCTAAATATTGCCTGCTGCATCCTAAAGTTTGGCAATTCTTTACTTATTTGGGGATTAATGGAATGCTATCAGTGGCAATGTCTTGCCTTTGCATAATAACTCATATGTGTCTGTGAAGATTAGTATTGCTAATACTCTCCCCACTATGCAATAATTCAGCTGTGATCAAATGTAGCAAAGACAAATTAGCCATCCATTACTGTGGCTGCAGCATTCAAAGCCGTGCACTATTGGAAAGATACCTACACAAATAATAAAGACAGGCACAGTGAGCACTGACCTAAGTAGGTGATTATGTGATAAGTCCTGGGTAACTGGATAGGACATGTTGATAATACTCTGCAGTAACTTCAACTTCAAGACTTGTCTGTAGGTGAGTGCTTTTCACGTTTGCTAAAGGTGAACACAGTTTCTATCATATTGAGCAAGGTAGAGCTTCATCAAAAATAATCTCAGTCACTTGTTGCTTTAATTAAAATAATGTACTTTCTTTAAAATCAATGTGACTTGCTATTGCTCTAAATGTGCAAGTTTTACATAATAGTACATATTTGCTACAAAAAAGATACATCAGCTTGTTTTGTCAAGTTTTTGTTTCTGTCCCTTCCTTAATAATATCAGAGCAGCTTACAAACTCCAAACAGCACCACAGAGAGACATCTAATGCAAAGATAAACTCTTTAAGAAAATGAAAAGCCTGGAAAGCAAAAAGCTCTTGGTACGACAACAACAACAACGTAGATGTAAGGTGAGCATCTTTGATCAGAGCATCCATAGGCAGGGTGTCACCACTGAGAAGATGCTTTCCTGGTTTCCACCTGCTACATTTCATTCAGTGGGCACATCTGAACCTCCATTGGCAACCTTAGTGTACATGCATGCTGCAGTGGCTGCAGGTGAGCTTCATTTGCTGTGCAAGCTTCATAGGTCCGTAACAGTCAACGTGGGCACTTTGAATAGTTCCTTTTAGATACAATCTAAATACATTTATCCTCAATTTGTTAACAGTTGAATTTCATTCAACAACACAGAACTCAGCAAATCTCTGGATATAAGCACAGACATACTTTTTTCATCACCCAGAAAAATGTTTGTGATATATTGGATTACAGGCCTTAAAATCCCTGAGAATGCTAGTTAGGGCTGATGGAAATTGTGCCCAGGTTGTCCACCATATAGTAACTAGCATTGATCTATTACTTCACACTTGTGCTTGAATAACTTTACTTTCAAAGAATGTTATTTCTGAGTAATTGAAATAATGACATAATTCCTCTCCCCACAGTTTCTGGTAAAATTATAGATGATAGTTTTAGTTTTAAAGATAGCTCTGAATATGCTGTATGATAGATCTGAAGATCATCTATCATCTTGCTTTAAAAAGGCAGTAATATGATCTTCATTAAAGAAAGCGTCTCTTGACTCAGTGGATTTGACTAATTCTGGGCCAATGTCAAATGTACCATTGTTAGCCAAAGTGATTAAGAAGATGGTTGAATTGCAACTTAAGGCACACCTGGATAATGCTGACTGTCTGGATGCATTTCATTTGAGCTTTTAGCAGGAATATAGAATGAGGTTTCTTTTGTCCTATTGGCAGACAATACCTGATGTGGGAATGCAGCCCTTTCCGTTCTCCTGGACCGTTTGGCAGCTTTTAGTATTATAAACCATGGTATCCTTGGCTGACTACTTTGTGGTTCTGAGCCTTGGGATTACTGGTTTGCAGAAATTCTAGTCTTTTTGTATTGCATGCAAAAGGTGTTTCTTGGGTGACATTAGGAGTTCTGCTTTGTTTAAGAATTCTGCAGGGCTTCCAACCCAAATGGCAGAGAGCACCAGATTTTTTTCCTAGAGTGTATAATCAATATATGTGCGCACATGTGTGTGTGTGTGTGTGTTCTCTGCAATTCAGGTTTGAAGAAATGCTTATAGAAGTAGGTATATGAACAATCTTATTAAAGAGCTGGCTTTTAAAGTCATTTACTAGTAAGATGAGCCTTGAAAGTAGGCATGCACAAGTTGTGACCAAACAGAACTGGACAGCCATATATTTTAATGCTAACTTAGGGGTGTTGAACCTATAGCCTCCAAAAGGGCAAATTCCATTTTGTAGACTCTTGGGGATCACAGACCAGTCATGGAAACAAGTGGGGCTGAAAGTAAAATAATTGGACCAAAACCAATAATTGGACCACATAATTAGCTTAAAGTTCTTTACTGTTACTAATATTTTAACCCTTTAGAATGGGGGAAAAATACACAAACATTGGAGAATCACGAAATGATGAATGGTTGTGTAAAAGGAGGTGGGGACATCTGGAAACCATTGTGGAGTGGATTGAGACCCCTCCCCCTCCACTAAATACTTGATAAGCCTAATAGGGTGGGTAGGAAGTTTAAGAGCGTGATAGGCAACCATACATGGCCATTGAGTGCTGTTTGCTTTGGGAGATCATATGTAGTACAGATCTGCCCTAAATACTTGATATAGCTTGGTTGCTAGATTTAGCAGGTTGCTTTAGTTTCTTTTCTTCAACAATGTACTTAGTTTTACAGGGGAAACTAGGTAAAATCAAACAAAACATTTGAGTATAGCAGGACCCCTGTATCTGCATGTTTTGGTTCCAAGCCCCCCAGTGAATGCCTGAAACTGCAGATAATAGTGAGCTCTATAGTATATATACTATAAAAAGTATACTTTTTCCACAATTTCATTCATTCTTACCTCAGCATACCATTCTTTTCTTTCCCTATTAAAACCAAGAATTTTCACTTACAGGAAGTACTTTATAATTTCTCTTTGGCACTTTACGGCATTTTACAACTTTTCTTCAGCCAAGGTCAGCTATGGTTAACCGCAAATGTGGTAACTGGGCCAGTTGATAAGGGGGTTCTGCCATATATTGTTGTTATGTGTATGATTCAAAATGAGAGTGATTCAGGTAAGAAAGAAATGGAAGCATGAATGCAGTTCAAACTGTGAAGAAAGAGATCTGGTTCACTTTGACCTATATCACAGTGCATGGATTGTGCTCATTTTAATGCACAAAATTATCCCCTCCCCTTAAGATGTTCGTTCACATGGCATAGGTTTAGCAGATGAAGCTGTGTTGAGAATGGATTATTTGACAGGTTGGTTCTATCCATGCAAGCATAAATTAACTCACTGTTTGAACTATATAGCCTGTTTCTTACTGAAAACTTGTGAGTAGATGTTTAAAACTTAAATGTGGAAACCATTGATTTGAAGTGGCTTTACACTATTTAGGTACTTTAAACTATGCCAACTCAAATCAGAAATGCAATCAGCACATTTATTCCTGTTCCTCAAACTAGGATTTGTACCTGAAGGTTTATATCATTGTTCATTTACAAAGCTATAATATCTGTTCAGTGGAATGAACACATTGACAAAGACAAATTGGTAGGGGTTTCCTATTACAAGTCAGAACCAAAAGAGAAACTGACAGAATACTGCCTGTCATAGCATTTATAGCTCCCAGCAAAAACTACTCTGGTATATCATCTCATAAACCCATAATCTAAAATTCTACTCACTACTGAGGAAGACAGAAGCCACAAATTCAGATGCCTGCTCTGGTCTTCTGCCTAGTAAGGACCTTCAACCATTTTTTTTTCTTAACATAATTGAATATAGGCACAAGACAAAAATAAACCAGAGATTCATGTATATTAAAAGTATTATTAAGAAGAGATCAATAACTTCATAAACAGTTGTTACTGTTTCTTTAAAAGGCTTTAAGGATATAATTGTTACAACTAGAATCTTGCGATGAATGCTTTAATTCAGGTCATTTAGAAACATAGCTGGGTTTGTGATGGGGATATGGACTGCACAGTGAATTGCCTGCCTGATTACTTGTGTGCTCTCTAGATGGATAGAGTGGGGGTGGAGCCAGTGGTCATGGTTCATGTTGGTACCAGTGTCCTGGAGAATCAGAGGACATAGAGAGCAGCAGACTTGATAGTCTAATATGTGAAAATACCTCCACAGAAGCACTACACTGGTCTACAAATTGTGGGAAATTATTGACCTCCAAGGTAAAATGTGCTAATTCTTACATATTTTGATTAGATGAATTAGAAAACAGGTGATAAAGGTGCTGGTTGGCTAAAGTTTTCAAGATATTTCATAATAAAGATTTATACACGAGTGTATTTGCCTACAAGGGAGGGAGGTGTCTGATGATCATGATGCCTCATATCTTCTCGACAAAGTATGGTAGAACAGTGAAAATGGTACCACATGGAAGTGTATAAATTTATCTTCACTTTGATACAAAAGATTATTACCCATCTGTAATTTATTCTTTTATTGCAAGGTACATTTGTCTTGGTCAGATCTATGCATCATACAGTTACATCTGGTGGCTTGTGTAAGTGTCATTGCCTAACATTTCCAAGGAACAGTTGTGTGATACTTTCCCTCAGAAGCCAAGACGCCTCGAAATTGTGTAAATAACGTAGATAACTTCTGCTACATTTGTGGTGAGGTTACATTTGCATCTCAAAAGTGCTGTATGACTGCAGTGGTAAAAACGGCATACCACCTATATTTTGGATGCAAAATAGGGGATCAGGACAAGAGTTGGGCCCCTCATTATTATGTTGCATTACATGTGCAACTTATCTGTGTCATTGGCTAACAAGAAGAAAATGTTCATGCTTTTTGCAGTCACAATGGTGTGGAGGGAACCCACCAATCATAGTAGTGACTGCTATTTTTGCATGGTTCCCCCAATTCCAAAAAGGATTTCAAGAAAGAAGAAGTGGACTGTGGAATATCCAAACATTATATTTTGGAAACTGGATCAATTAATACTCAGGCCTTAAATTTCCTTTATTAGTGAACTAATTCTGGTAAAATTTAGCTACTTTCATTTCTGAGACTTTCTCCTTGTAGACCATTGCTATGGATGAAAATACCTGGCTTCAAAACTAACGTAGTCATAGGAGTATGCTATCATTCCCAAGACCAGAACGCTCAGGGTGCCCTTGAGATGGAAAATAAAATCAGGGAAATCTCCAGCAAAGGCTATATTGATATCACTATGATAATAGGTGATATCAACTACTTATACATTGACTGGGTAAATGTATGTCTCAGTTTTGACAGAGAAGTTAAATTTCTTTCCCAGGACATGGTATAGGGTGAAAATGTTGTTGAGCCAGTAGATTGCAGTGACCATGCTCGTGTCAGAGTTAATATGCAGCTAGGTAGAAAACTATGAAAGAGGTGGAACACAGTTGGGTTTGACTTCAAAGAGGTAAACTACTCAAAAATGTGGTAAGTAGTAAAGCTGAAGGAATCAAGAAGTTTAACTACTACAAGTGAGGAAAGGCAGCCAAAATCCGGGAAATCCCCAGTATGGTTAATGCATACAGTAAAGGTAGCTATTACGGCAAAGAAAGCATCATTCAAAAAATGGAAGCCTTGTCCAAAGGAAAAATCAGGCAGAATCACAAGCTTGCACAAGACAGACCATCTTTCAAAAGAAAGAAAGCAGTTAAAGAAGCAATTGGTCCATTGGGTAATAATGGAATTAAAGGAGCACAAAGAGGGGATGAGGAGATTGCAGAAAACCTGAATGATTTTTTTCCCAGCAGTCTTTACAGCAGAGGATGCAAAATATATACCTATTCCTGAGTCCAAGGAATTAGGGTAGATAGTGACAAAAGATGAAATTCTCAACCTATTTATAAAGTGAAAGTCAGCAAGTTACGCAGTTCAGATGGTATCCATCCCAACTTCTCAGAGAACTCAAGCATGAAATTGCTGATCTTGTTACCAAAATATTTAACATGTTGCTAAAATTAGGCCTTTTTACCAGAGGATTGGAAAATGGCCAATGTAACCAATCTTTGAAAAGAGATCCAGCAGGTATCCAGGAACTTAGAGGCTGGTTAGCATAATATCTATTCTGGGTGAACTGCTTGAAAGCATTATTAAAGATAGAATAGGTAAGCACATCAAGGGAGAAGCCCTGCAGAAAGAAAATCAGCATGGCTTCTTCAAGGGAAAGCCCTGTTGCATTTCTAAGAGAGTATCATTAAGCATACAGAAAGGTATGATGCAGTAGACATTCTTTACCTGGACTTCCAAAAGGCTTTTGGCAAAATTCCTCACCAAAGCCTTGGTGAGTAGTAGGTAGTCATAGAATAGAAACAGAAACAGAATGAGTCAGAAGGGGCCTCCTAGGCCATCTACTCTGACCCCCAGCTCCAGCCAGCTCCACTCATGACATGCCTACCATGTGCGTGTCCAGCCTATCCTTAAACACCCTCACCAATGGGGCTTCAACCACCTCCCATGGAAGCCCATTACATACCTTACAGGTCCTAACCATCAGGAAGTATTTCCTGGCATCCACCTTGAATCTTGTTTCCCTGAGCTTTGCTCTATTGGAACACGTCCTGCTCTCTGCAGGGGAAAAAAGGTCATGACCCACCTCCACATGACACCCCCTCACATACATACATGTTGCTAAAAAGTCCCCTCTGAGTCTCCTCTTTTCCCAGATGAAGAGACCCAGTTCCCTCAGTCTCTCCTCATACGGCTTACATCCTTGTGGGCCTTCGCTGCACTGATTCCAACCTTGCTATATCCCTCTTGTAATGAGGGACCCAGTATTGAATAAAATACTCCAGGTGCAGGCTCACCAGAATTGTACAGTGTGGGAATAACACCTCTCTCAATCTAGAAGCCATGCTTCTGGGTTGGGTGGCATTTGCCCTCTTGCCCACTGCATCACACTGCTGACTCAGTCAACTGGCACCCTGAGCTTGTTTTCGCAAGTGCTGCTATCCAGCAACTTATCCCCTAATTTGTACTTATGACTCCCATTCCTATCCTTCAAGTGCAAGACCTTGCACTTATCTGCATTGATCACCATCCTGTTGTCCCCTGCCCGCTTCCATAGTCTGTCCAGATCCTTTTGGATCCAGAATACCTGCTCCTCAGTTGTGCCCACCACCTCCATTTTAGTATCATCTGCAAATTTGATCAGTGGACTGGTCACCCCCCTCTTCCAGGTCATTGATGAAAAGGTTGAACGAGATCAGTTCCAGGACAGGGCCCTGGGGGATCCCGCTTGTCACTGGCCACCATCCTGATGATTCCCCACTAATAGTCACCCTCTGCTTTCGGTCCATTGATCATGCCCTAATCCATCAGACAGTGCATTGGTCTATCCCAAAGCTCCTAAATTTCTTAACCAAGATATCATGCGGCACTTTGTCAAAGGCCTTGCTAAAATCCAGGTAAACCACATTGACTGTGTCCCTTCCATCTAGCTACCTCGAAACCTTGTCATAGAATTCCACAAGGCTTGTCTGGCAGGACTTGTTTTTGCAAAAGCCATGTTGTATGGGCACCAACCTCCCTTCCCCATTTAGGGTTACTAGATCGCTTGCTATTATGAGCTTTTCCATTGTCTTTCCCAGAATGGACATAAGGCTGACTGGTTTGAATTTCCCATGTTCTCTCTACTACCCTTTTTGAAAATTGGGATCATTGACACCACCGTCCAGTCCTCCAGAACCTGACCCATTCTCCACGAGGCCTCAAATATGGAGGCCAGTGGGTGCAAGAGTACCACCCCCAATTCCCTAAGCACCCTTGGGTGTAACCCATCAGGGCCTGGTGCCATTGTAATGTCTAGTGTCCCAAGGAGGGAGTTTGACTGTAAATCCCTAGCATCCTCCGATCCCCCATGTGGATTTCCCCTGTTCTGCTTTGGGGAGAATAAAGGTAAAGGTTTCCCCTTGACATTAAGTCCAGTCATGCCTGATTCTAGAGGGCGGTGCTCATCTCCATTTCCTAGCCGAGGGAGCCAGCGTTTGTCCGCAGACAGTCTCCGTGGTCCTGTGGCCAGCATGACTAAACACCAAAGTGCACAGAACGCTGTTACCTGCCCACCGAAGTGGTACATTTTATCTGCTTGCAAAATAGTCATTTAACATCTGTGCCTGTTCTCCCATATCAGTCACTGAATCCCATTTCTACTTATTAAGCTGTCCCACCTCCTCTCTCCCCTTTCTCTTGCTATTTACATGTTGATAGAAGCCCTTTTTCTTGCTCCTGATATTCTTTGCATGTCTCAGGTCATAATCAGCCTTCTGAAGAATCCTCCTGGAATGAGTTTCCTTCTCCTGGTATACCCTTTTGTCTACTTGCTCTAGTGCCCATTTCCTATGGAGGTTCCTCTTACGCCTAATACCTCTTACCACTTCTCATCTATGGCAGGACTTTCCTGCCTTGCTTGCTTGAGGTATTCTCAAGGCCTTTTCAAACCTCCCTTTTGAGTGCCACCCATCCCTCCTGAACTCCCTTGCCTTCCAGTAGCCTCTTCCAAGAGACTTTCCCCAGTCTGGCCTTCACTTGACCAAAGGTGGCCCTCATGAAGTTCCAGCTTCTAATACTTGACCTGCTGCTCATCCCCATTCCTCTGATCTCAAAGCAAAGGATGGAGTGATCACTCGCATCCAGAGCTCCCCTAATCTGCACTCCATCAATCAGCTGCTCCCTGTTGGTCAAGACCAAGTCAAGAATATTTCACCCCCTCAACACCTCTTGTACCTTCTGTGTGAAAACCCTGCCTCTGTAGCATCTAGGAAGCGATGTGATCTGGCTGTTGAACCTATTTCAACAGTACACTCATACTGCTCTGCAGAAGTAGTTCTGAAGTAATTATACTCACACACACTAATGGTTTCTTCTTATTCTGCTGCTTCTTTTGGAGTTTGGATTATGGGAAACGCTAACAGTAACAGGTGTGTCAGTTCAAGACAGCATAGTGAAAAGGTGAAATTAACAAGTGGGCTATCTGCATTTTTGCTGCTCAGGCAATATAGACAGGTGAATGCATGCACTTGCAGTCAACAGAAAAAATAATAAAAAACCCAAACCCATTTGTTTACTTCCAAAGCACTGAAAAATATTTTTTAAGGTTGTGAATCATTACATTCCTCAGGAAAGATGTGGCACTTGGAGCAGGATGACCACCCTGAAAAAGTTCCCTTCATATGGATAAATATTCAAAAGGGATCGTACCAGAATGGACATGTGGATTTGGGGAGAGACTGAATTGGGGACTAAGGGAGAAACATGCTGCAGTTCATCTGATAATCTGTTGGGTGTAATTTGGGTGACTAACCAACTCAGCATGGCTTATTTTCAGGGTGGTATGTAGTGATGTGTGAATTCACGCACTGAATTTTTATTTTGATGTTGAGATTTATTTTTCTCACCATCTTTCTTATCAGCCTTAGTGTTCTGTTCTGTTATTATTTATAAATTTAAATGGGCAATTTTATCCCAAGTACCATCATCATGGTAATATAAATCTCAATTTTTATTTTCTGTCGTCAGCTATCTCAGTTGAGTAGACTTAAGTTTCATTATGTGAAATGCTATCACTATTGTCTAAGAATATCTCTTTTTAAAAAGTCTTTGTCCAGGGCAGAGGAAAAGGAGAATTTGTGGCAAGAAATCACAGAACACCTGATACAAAATATCAGTTGCGTCTACTTCCTTAGGGTACTCTTGCAGTGGGTGCTGCTCCAAGTTAGAGATTTGAGATTTTTCTTTAAAATTAAATTTAGTGGTGACTTGAAAAACAGGTCTTCAATTTTGATACCCCGGTAAATCAATTGGATTCTGTTAGGTGATAAGTTCAGGATATTTGGCTAGTAGAAGAAAACATACTTTCTACTCTTTTTTGGACTAAACTGTAATAGTGTTTTTCCAGTGGCTGCCTCTCAACACATTCAAAACAAGTGTATCTGCTATAGACTGTACTAGCATAGCACTGATTCATGAGGAAGCAGGAAGCAAAAGCTGCATTGAGGTTGGGTGGTTCCTGCCTCCCTGTAAAATATGTATGATTTCATGGTATCTGCTAGCTGGCATGCTCTCTGAATTAGAGAACTGGTGTCTTTGGATAGTTAGCCCTGTTAAAATGTATGTATGATTAGTAATTTTGACAAATGTGTACTACTGCCAGCGTTTAGGTTTCCTACCCTTTACAAAAAGTTGTCACCCACCTTTGACATTATGCTACTATAGTCTAGATATGACCTCATTGCATTATGAAAAAATGCCAAAAATAGTTTTATATTGCACAGTGCACCACTGGAATTTGCAGGTAGCTTGTCCTATACACCTGTATATGTAGAAGCAGATTAACCAGATGGGGATGAAATCAGGAAGGTGGTAGTTCAGTGGAATAATGCATGCTTTGCATGGCAATGTTCAGCTCCTGACATCTTTGTAATGATGGAGAACCCAGGCAGTTAATACTGATATTAAAAATATTAAATATCTGTCTGTCTGTCTATTTATTTATAGTTTTTCTACCCCATCTGCCACTAATGTTTTGGGACAGCTTACAATAAAATGAGTAGAATAAAACAAAACACTACTGCATCTGACAATTGAAATACTAAAACCCCAGTTAAAATCAAGATGGGTCAGTTGTTTGATCTGATACAAGGTAGTTGATACAAGAGAGTAAGCAAACTAAGTAGGATTTTTGGAGGTTTATTACCCTGTGGAAAAAGAAATCTTCATATTTAGAGCACCATCAAACCCAGATGATAGCTCAGCAATACTGATCCCTCCTTTCGATAGCAAGGTGAACTGCTGAGTGCAATTGGGAATTTAAGAGAAACAAGGCTACTGAGAGCTATCAGCATGCTCAGGGGAACCCAAGTGTTTCAAAAGTACAAAAAATCTTTATAAGTAGAAGAAATCCTAAAATACCTCAATGAGGACTGAGTATGATTGGTGGTCACAGAATGCTGTTGAGGGGAAAACTAGAAATCTAGGCAAGGTGAATAGAATATCTTGAAAAATAACTGAAACACTAAATAAAAGCTTTTTGTTGCAGATGCTACTTGTATTTTTAATTTTTTCAATCAATATATTGGCTGTGAATTTTTGTATGACAGATTTTTTGTAAGTTGTTTTTGCTTTGATTAACTATCAGTATTTTCCACTGGACAGAGCCATGAAAGACCCTGCTTTTCCATTTTGCTGTGTTTAAGGATTAATGGAAAATGGTGTCATGCTTTGTCAATGGACAATTTTTCATATTAACATTTTCAAAGAAGAAACAGTGCCTTGTGCTCTAGCTCTTTACCATTTTAAACAGGAATGTCCTTCAAAGTCTTTCTCATACTGATGCTTATAAATCAAAGTGAGAGAAATGGTACATACTGAATTTAAAATTAATGCATTTTTAATATGCAAGTAGGCTTAACTTTCCCCTGCCTTAAGCCCGTCAAGATCAAACTCAAGTAGGCGTTCACATCCACAATTGAAACTCACTCACCTTTTTCTTTAAGTTAACATTGGTGCAAATTCTCCCCACTGCTTTTGTCAATAGGTCTTTTAAAGGCAGGCATTAAAGTGGAGCTTGCATTAGTCTTTTTCCCCCAACAGCTTCAGGCCCAAGGGCTTCTTTTAATAGGCATTAGTAAGGGACCAGAATTGAGTAGACGTTTGTGAAGGAGACTTGAAGTTTGGAACAGAATTGTCCTTTATAGTTTTTCCATGGGGGGAAAATCTTCTTATGAGAATAAAGGCTTTAGACTAATCTCCTTCCATCTGGAAAATGGAGAAGCCAGAGGTTGTTGGCACCAGGTCACATCCCTTATGTAAACTGTCAAATTCTTTTCATATTAATGGTGTATTAGTTTAAACCCAAGAAAGGTGGTTTTCATTTATCAACCTTATTTTTTTAATGGACAATATTGACTGATGATATATGTTTGCATTCTGTTTTGGAAAACATTTTTTTCCCTTTTAAAACATAGGTTGACTAGAAATAGCATGTACTGGATTTTTTTTTCTAAACAGCTCTTGTAGCTAATTTATTGTGAAACTTTAGACAACTCTTCCATACAGTGAAATGGCCTGTGACATATGTAATCTTGATGCTACAAGATTAAATATGGTATTAAATATGGGAGCTGTGAGGAAATTGGACTTCATAGACTCTTAAGCAGTCCCATCTAGTTAAGGTGGATTTTGGTGGTGGTGGTGGTGGTTTCTTGCTAATTTTGTCATCTTATCTGTACTAGACCTTGGATTGATGAGAGGAAAATGTTAACTTAATGGATACATTGGATTTTCTCTTCTGGAGATGACCACTGATAAAGAGATGCAGGTTTATGTTTTTGTACTATTCATTGTAGTAAATGTTTTATAGATAGTTTAAAGGCCAAATAGTGCAGGATAATGTTTGGGCATATAGAATACATATCTGGGTTTTTTGTGGATATTACTAACCAAATAAAATGAGTAGAATAGTTTATGTAACAAAATGCTTTGCAAGCATAAGCCATAATTTAACCTCCTTTGCTTTCTTAGAAGCTACTACTTTATTGCTCAACCTTGAATGAGTCCAACCTCTTGGTATTTTCATCTTACAATATCTTCTTTAATAACAGGAGCCTCTTCTTGAGGACACAACATAGCATAACCCTTATGTTCACTGCTTGCACAGGAGAACTTAATAGGAATACTAAGAAGAGGCCAGACAATCACTAGTTTTCTCCTAATTTCTAGAGCTCTTTTCTCTCACATTCAAACCCGTGGGTGGGTAGGTTGGGTGGAAACAGGCAATATTTTAGAGAGGTTTGTGCAGCTTAAGCCAAATGACTTGTTTTTCATAGTGTGACTAACAAGCAGAGAGTTCTCAGGAAACTATGGGATGGTTTATCAGACAGTGAGAAGAGAGAATGAATGGTCCTGAATGATGATCAAAGAACCCCTAACATCAGGTTAAGCGATGCATATTCTTTACACTGGGTCTTTGTCATCTTAGGGACATAGCTGACTGGAACATATTAGCAGCAGTTTTCCTTAAGTAAGCGTTTCCAATTGATGATGGTGGGAATGTGCTTTCAGACAATCTCACTGCTTGTGTTACACAGGATTTTCTGTCAGACCCCTGAGATACTACAGCAGCAGTATGAAAAGAGAACTGTCTTAGTGGGGTAGAAGCTGCTGCTATGTAATATCAATGTGAGTTTGTGAAACAGTAGTTGTGTCCTCCTCCTAGCTTCTGTGGAAAATGATGGCCAACTTCTCTGTAAATATGGATGTAAGGAAAGCTGTTGTAAAGTTTCTCATTTCTTTATATTTTTGGTGTCTATAGACTTCTTGCTCTTAAACATTTATACACTGATTCCAAACAGGAGTTCTTAGAAGAACGTTCCACTGATTTCAGTAGGCTGGAGTTAGTGTTTTTAAGATTTCAGTTTTAGTGGTTGTCAGAGTGTTGCACACTGAGAATCTCAGAGCTTTCTGTGATTACATTGTGTGTGTGTGTGTGGTGGGGGGGGGTGGATAGGAAGCCCAGCTGCCTGTCTCTTAATCATCAGTGAGGGAAGAAACTGCTGATTTTCATGAGATTTACACCTTGTTTTCTCTTAAGAAAAGCAAGTAGAAATAATTGCTTTTGCAAAGAAGGTGTGTTTCAAAATTGTTTGCATCTCTGCAAGCTTTTAAACTCAGGTTTCAGGTCAAGACTACAAAATCCTATGCAAGAAGCAGCCCTCATTATGAACTGGGTACCCTTACTGTCAGTACCAGTTTAACAAAAACAGAATGGTCAGGTTAATGCATGGGTTCTCTGAGTCTGTATCATTAGGGGCTAAAATGTGTTTTCTTTTACCCTGTGGCTTAAACACTATGTCTGTTTAGGAAATTTTGCCTGCTTTGCCTCATATGCACTTTATGGAAATACTCATTTGACAAAGTGTTTTCCACAACATTTGGCAAAATAGACATGGCTGTTCCTGTCATGTGATGGATATGGTAGGTATACCAAATTGATATGATAGCTGCAGTGTTATTTTGTGAAGTGATTACTGATGATTTAAACCAACACTGTTCTAGTAGCTTTCATTTAGCCTGAAATATATTAGCTGTATACAGAACAGAAATAAAGTTAGGAAGTTCAGTGTAGAAGCCAGCAGGGGGTGCCATTGCCAGTTAAAGCCTGATTTAATATAATGCTATGAATTTAATGCCATAAAAGAACAAGAAGCCTCTTCCAGTCAATTTGTATTTTCCTACCCTTTTTGTTAGATCAAACAGCTGTCAGTAAAACACTTTCAGTTACACTTTGCACCTTGAAAAGAAGCAGATACAGCCATATTGTTTGATATCCATAGCAGTGGGAGAGTAGAGTCAGAATACTGCACAATCTTTGTACTACCACTTAGTTATGTCTCTTTAAACTATTTTTCAGTGGAATGTTCTTGTTGCATCTTCTTCCGTAGAGGTTTCCCTCCGCCTTGATGTTTCAAAGATGGACAAAAGGGAGAATTTTTTTCAGGGATCTGGAACATGCTGTAGATGGGAGTATATCTGTTATGTTAAGTAGCTGTAGTAGAATGTCAGATCTTTTTGTGTCTTGGGAATAAGAGAAACCTCTTTCACTATTTAGGGTGAATGTTCGAATGTTGTCAGTGCTAGTACTTCACACTGTTTCCCTGTGGATGCAAGGTTACAAAATGTGTTAGGAGTTTGATCAGGAAAGTTCCACTTAGTGATTGTTTAAACTTATTTTTCAGGCCTGGAGAATGCTGTCTATGTGCCTTTTCTGTAGGTGACAAATACCTCAACAATGTTTTTACAGTTAAAACTGACAAAGTGTCTTTCAATCAATTTCATGGAGCCTATGCACTCTGCTTCGCATGTGTGGATGTGTGTGTAACTCACGTAGGTGCAGGAGAAAATATTTTGCTCTCCCAAGACAGCAAAGTTATCAGCACAGTGAAAGTTCACTGGTTATGTGATCAGAGCTTGTAATCACAGTATGGTTTATCAGCCAGTACCTTGGCTTGAAAGCCTGACCCAGTGAGTTCCAGCGGACTTTGCCCCTTTGCTGGTTTATGTGTGAACCAAATGCTGGAGAATTTCCCACTCTTGCTGATGTAGATAGAAGCAACTCCACAGGCTGTGGAGTTTTTGATGAAACTTCATACACAGGTCAACTTAGCCTTTTATGGGAACAGTTCTTAATAAAGTTGCTACTGCTTCTTCCAGTTTTCCTGCCTTGGTGAATTCAACAATCCAAAAAGAAAATATGTATGCAGCTATACGAAACACATTGATGCTTGGCTCTGGTAGATACATTGCCAATAAAAAGCTTCCAGTTGATAAAATATTTAGCCAGGTACAACTCATTTTAGTTCAATTGTCTTTTTAGTTGTTTTAAATTCAGTTTGGAACAGTGTGGATGGGGGCTATAGAGGAAGTAGAGATTTGATGAAAATTGCCCTTACCCCCACCTTCAGACGAAGTTTATGTTTGTGAAAGAGAACTCAAGTTTCAGTCCACTGAACTTAAACTCTTGCTCAGTGTTTCCTTATGTATTGATTAACTTCAAGATACCAGTACAATTAGATGATTCTAAAAACATACCCCTGTGTGTGTGGGAGAGGTTCTTCATTTGTGTATATATTTTGCTAGTTGGAACAGTAAAGTATTAGTAATTAATAATTTTTGGTTACAGTTTATGGTTTTTACATGTTTACATTGCTGTATCAGTTCAAGTGCTTTTTCAGTAACAGTGATTCTGTGGTGGAAGGGGGAACCACTGTGAGTTCTTACCTTAGTAAGGCTGTGTATGTGGGGGGTGGGGGGGAAGGGAAGGAAGAAGGGGAAATGAGTTTCTTTGCACAGGTTTGGCTTAAATGTGCTCATTGCTGGCAGTATGCATTCGCTAAACACCTTTTTATGAGAAAAGTTGTGGAAAGCTTTCCCAGTGTGCCTGAAATTATGCTATTACTTCTTCTTTAGCTGTTTTCAAGTTAGGTTGTTCTAAGTACTATTGAAATTATTTAGAGTGATGAGAAACTTTGGCTTCCAGATACCATTGGACTCTAATTTGAATCATCCCTGACCCTTGGTTATACTGGCTGGAGCTAATGGGAATTGGTGTCCAGTAATGTTTGGTGACCAGTTTCCCTAGTCTGATTTAAATAATGTAATTCTCAATATGTGTAAATTTGGGGGAACCTTAAGTGTGTCTTAAGTGTATTGTTGTATTAGGTTAACTATTTTTGGGTGGGGGGAGCTCATTTTGGTTTTGCTTTAAACTGAGTAATTTATTTTAATAAATACACATTATTGATTGTGTTTTCAGCCTTTTGAAGATCCTGAAGGAAGTAGAAATCAAGACAGCTTCATAAAATGTTAGAGAACTCCATTTATTATTGGAGGAAAAGGCCATCTTGCTATAAGAAAAACTTAAAAACTTGTAGCATTGGAACCAGCTGATATTCTTTTTGTACCAAGCATGGTGACTTTCCTTGTACTCTACCGTTTTATTGGGAAAATGCTGGGGAATATATAGATACATAATAAGCTTTTGTTGATGAAGAGTACTGATAAAGTTTGTAGCCCTTAACCCTGTCCATAATAAATACTACAGCTAACTGTGCAGAAGAACATGTTCATTCAAACTATAAGATCAATGCATTCAGATATAATATTATTGTCAAAACCATAGGTCAAGAGAAGTATAGAAATTAGGAAGGCAAATGTAATGGAGAAGAATTACTAAAAACAAAATCACAAAAATTACTTTAAAAGCAATGCATTTAATAAATTAACCAGTTTTAATACTGATCATGATAACTTCCTGTCATATTAACGTTTAAAATACCTGAAGTAATTTAGCTGCTATAACAGCAACATAGATACTTTATGTATTACACATCAGATAGCAAGCAGCCTTTTTGCAAAATCAGGGTAAAGTGTTTCATTCTAATACTTCCATACATGATAGCTGATTATGTAGGGCAGGAGGTTCAAAATGAGTTTACACATAAAAAGACCTTTGTTAAATGGTGGTTATGTGTTTCTTAAGACATTAATCTGATCTGAAGGTTATGCCAGAGTAAAATAGAAATGTGTATAATTTTTTACATTTTTACACTGATGAAAATTATGCAGCAATTAATGTCATAGATTCAAAATGTCATAGATTCAGCAGGTCTAAATGATCCTTAACAGACATTTATCTGTATTTTCAGAGCACTAACAAAAGAAAAATGTTGGCATTCTATTTATTTATTTATAAATTTATAGACCACTGAATAACCTGACAGGGATCTCTAAGTGGCAAACAAGAAGATACAAGACCCATTTAATTACAATTGAATTGAACACTACAGTGTCTGGGTGCGGGGGGGGGGACCTCCATTTGCTGGTAGTAGAACAAAATCTTATTGGCAGGTTGTTAAAATAAGGTTACAGAATACTTACGGAAAAGAACAGGTTTTTCCTGATGCCAAAATGAAAGTTATGACAGTGCCTGACAGACCTCTCTAGGAATTCCATTTTAAAGATGGAGGGCAGCCACTGAAAAGACCCTTCTAATTGCCATTTTTCTTATTTCCTTTGTGGATACCTCTTTCAGTAGTAGCTCATGCCCAGAACATAATGAGTGGGTAGGCATTCAGTATATGGGAAAAGGCAGTCCTTCAAGAGTAACTAGGTCCCAAGCCATTTAGGGTTTTATATGTTGAAACAAGCATTTTTTTAAAACAAGGACCTGGGCATCAGCTAGCAACCAGTGTAATTTATTTAGAATAGGTGTTATATTGGTTCAGGAATTGATGCTTGGACAACCTTTTTTTGGACCAGTTGAAATCTCCAGACCACCTTCAAAGGCAACCCTACATAGGGTGCATTACAGTAATCCAGTTGGGATGTTACCAGCACATGAGTAAACATGGTCAGACTATTTCTATCTTGATAAGGCTGTAGTTGTATTTGCTACAGCTGAAAAAGGTACTCGTAGCCACTGAGTCCATCTGGAACTTCAGTGATATTTTTCAAAGTGATCTGGGCCTCCAGTGATATCAAAGTGTTGCAATGTTATGGATTCAGATCATCTGTTTATCTTGATAACATAGACCGGATTAGCATGCCATGATAACTTACAGTGGTTTTTCTGATGTCTGAGCTCAATGATTTTCTTAGCATGGTTTCTTACCAATGCACAAGTTGCTCTGAGAACGCATGGCTTATTGTTGTAAATTGTTCAAGGTAGCTTCTTTCAGAAACATAGAAACAGAGCGAGTCAGAAGGGACCTCCCGGGCCATCTAGTCTGACCTCCGGCACCAGCTGGTTCCGCTCACGACATGCCCACCATGTACATGTCCAGCCTATCTTTGAACACCCTCACCGATGGGGCCTCATTGACCTCTCGTGGAAGCCCATCCCATCCCATACCCTCAGGGTCCTAACTGTCAGGAAGAGCTTCCTGGCATGTAAATGGAACCTTGGTTCCCTGAGCTTTGCTCCATTGGAGTGCTTCCTGCCTTCCTCTGCAGGGGAGAACAGGTCTCTACCCATCTCCATGTGACATCCCCTCACATACCTGTATGTTGCCAACATATCCCCTCTGGGTCTCCTCTTCTCCAGGCTGAAGAGACCCAGTTCCCTCAGTCTCGCCTCATACCCCATCCCCTGCAAACCGGCCACCAACCTTGTGGCCCTACACTGCACTGACTCTAACCTGGCTGTATCCTTTCTGTAATGAGGGGCCCAAAACTGAGCACAATACTCCAGTTGTGGGCGCACCAGAGTCATATAGAGTGGTAGTAATACCTCTCTTGATCTAGAAGCCACACTTCTGGCTATGCAACCAAGGGTGGCGTTCGCCCTCTTGACCGCCGCATCACACTGCTGGCTCATGTTTAGCCTGCAGTCAACCAGCACCCCGAGGTCCCTTTCACAAGCGCTGCTCTCCAGCCACTTGTCCCCTAACCTGTACTTATGACAGCTATTTCTATGCCCCAAGTGCAAGACCTTGCACTTCTCCACATTGAATGGCATCCTGTTGTCTCCTGCCCACTTACATAGTCTGTCCAGATCCTTTTGGATTTGGAGTACTGCTCCTCAGTTGTGGCCATTGCTCCAGTTTTAGTGTTGTCTGCGAATTTGATCAGCAGACTGTTCACCCCTTCTTCCATGTCATTGATGAAAAGATTAAACAGGATCGGCCCCAGGACCGAGCCCTGGGGGACCCCACTTGTCACTGGCTGCCATCCCGATGATTCCCCACTAATGGTTACTTGTTGTGACTTGTGAACATGGCAAGAAGATTTTTTTGAACGATTTGTTTGTTTGAAAGGAGTACAAAAATGTGTTGCAAAGGACCCTGTGATACATGCTGGGATCAAGCAGAAAGAGGAAACAAGCCATGGCAAGCTAGGAAGTGCTTGACTGTTAGCAGTAGCATGGCTTGGCAAGTGATTAACCAGCTTATTATGACTTGTTTTTAGTGTGGCTTATTCCAATTTGCAAACAGTCTCAGAGAAGTTAAATAGCAGAAGTGTAGAAATGGGAACAAATTCAATAGCTCTAAGCATTGTTTCCTGTGAGATCTTCTCAGTCGTGTAACACAACAGCATTCTCAGGTGGCATGTGTTACATTTTTTGGAGGTAATTGTCAGGGATATGTTTTGTCATCTAGGCCCTGTTACTTTCTTAAGTAAGCCTGTCATACTACATAGTGCAGAATTACATGGCATGCTAAGAAGCCAGGCTGTTTGCTTGAGTGTAAGACTCTTCCTCTGCGTCCATGTCTTAGGCAAAGGCTTTGGTAGTCTGCTACAGTATAAAAATGTTACATGTGTTGTTTGGGCTAGATATCTTTGGCAATATGCTCTGTGTATTTAGTACTGCTTAGTTGTAAAAACATGCTTTTAAAATCCTTAATTTCCATCATTAAACTAGAAACTGCTGTGAAAACCTTTTTTCCTGTCTGGATATCTCTAGCATAAATTGCTTGTACATGGAGTTGAAGCCAGTCTATTTCCATTGTCTAAAGTAGAAATAGACACATGAAAGGCCCAAATTAATCAACTCTAAGGCAAGAATAGCAACATCTCACCCACTTACATGTCTGCGAAAGCAGCTTTGAATTTGAGGGAAAGAACCTATCAAATGTACATGAAAAATGGTGAATTTATGAAGGATACTGAATTGTGCAGCTTGACTGGACCTGCATGCCACCATGTGTCTGGGAATGAGAGGAGAGTTGTGGGTAGAAGACAAACAGTCTGTGAGATATTGTCTTGAATGATCTCATTTAACTGATTGATTTTACTGAGGTCATAAATGAGCTTCTTGCTGAGTCAGGGTTGGAGGTCAAAGTGTAGTGCCAGCTGCCTAGCCAGCCATAACACAATTGCAGTTTCCTTCTGTATATAAGCAGTAAGCATACTGGCCTAATGTTTGATTAGACTTCAGGGTAATCCTTCTTTTTACATGCCTCAGTATGCTCTTCAACATCAATTATACAGTGTCATTTATTATTAACCTCTTCTTCTCCTCAGTATTCAATTGCACTCAAATGTTCCTAAAAATCATCAATGACTATTTTAAGGCAACACTGCAGCATTTTTTTCCTCTTTCATCATTTTCTGGTTCCTCTTACTGTGTTATGTTCATTTATTCTGATCTTAGAACCCCAAAGATAAAAGGTGTTGTCTAGATAAAGCACAATCAAGAAAATGAATTGCTTTCAGCTTGCTTCAGATGTGGATCATGGTTAACACATGTTTTTCTGTTTCAGTTTCAGTCAATTTTTTTTTTTTTTTTTTGGTATAGTAACTTTAGTGTGCGTACAAATTACATGTAAAACCAAAGATTAAAACATACTCTCACGCACTCATCATGGTGATGAGGTGATTTCTTCTTGGGTGAAGTAAGTATTTTAATTGCTGGTCAAATCTTTGTCCTGAAATTTATTCTGTGTCTCTATTTGAAGGACAGTAACTTTTCTGAGCCATTTGCTATTTACATAGTGCCATTGACAGGACTTCGCAACTAACAACTATTTACATAGTGTAGCCATTTATATAGTGTACAAAAAAGTTTATCATTGTATTCTGTGTGTGTGTGTGCACACGCATATGTTTGTGTGTGCATGACTGTATTATATTATTTCCTGAAGAATGTAAAATTAATGACACACAAACTTAACTGTAAAAGGACAAACAAAATCAGCAAAAGAAAAAAATGATGTCTAGATCATGAGGAAAAGGTAAACATTTACTATAAATTCCAAAACTGCATGTGTGCAATCACCTTATAGAAACAGTTTCCTGTACATAAAATTTTGCCTTAGGAGCAGGAAATCTGGTAGGGCGATACAGTATGTGTGTACATGCTCACATACGTGTAATCACTGCAAACCTGAAGATTGCAAATTTAACAATAGACTGCATGCCATCCTTTACATCTTTCATGCAGGGGGGTGGGGGCCTGCTCAGCCTGCTGCATTCCTTGTTGGATTAAATTTCCAGTAGGTCTCTGAAAGTGCTACTATGCTTAGGGATGTCAGGTTTTTGGTTATCTTATGTAAGGCCTCATATATCACCTTTATTAAATATTGTTCCATTAATGTTCCACAGTTTGGTTTTATTGTTCCTCAGAATTACAAGTAACTTTCTATAAAAGGAAGCAACTTAAACCATTATATCCTAGTTCTTGAGCTGTTTCAGTTGTTTTGTTTTGTTTTGTTTTTGTAACTGTCTTCAGGTTGCTGATGTGCTGTTACTGGGCTCAAAATCTGTTAGAGCAGTTTTGCTTTCTTACCTCAAGTCATGTTATATTGCAACCATGACAAGAGGGTGAACTACAAAGCAGAGACTGTACTGTTTTTTAAAGAAGTGACCCTTTTCTGTTTGGGTTCCTGGAGACTCATATAATGATAGAGCTTAACAGCTTGTAAAAGCACAAACAGCTTGGGGTTAGCCATGTTAAACAAATGACTAGCTCATGTTACTTTGTCTCTGTCATATTTATAAGCTGATATCCAGGAGAGAGCTGTGCAGAAGTGATTGGAAGGCTCCACAAGGACAATTAACAGATAATGTCCCTACAAAATTTTAAAGGAGCTTTAGTTATCATGACTTACAATTTCATAATTATATGATTAGCCAATGCACAGCATACTAATGTCAGAATAAGGATATGTGTCCTAATGGACCTACTTATTTTGTTAAGCTAATCATTTGTAGATTTGAATAAGATTATTTGAATCCCACCCCTCCTGAATTTAAAAGATTGTCCCAGACCTATTCATGTTTACTTCCACATCTACTAACATGGGGTGTTTACTTGCTTCCTTTGGTTTTTGGATACCCCCCACCCCCGCCACCTTCGTTTGTATATTTATTACCAGGAGTCTCAAAGTGAACCTTTACATTAGTAGACTTGTTTTCTGATTTATGAATTTGAGTTTACCTCATTGTAACAAGTATGGGTGGGATCAGTGGGTTTAAAATGAGCAAAAATATTTTGTCAGAAACCTTCACAAATGTGCTAAGGCTTTTAAAATAGCCCTAGACCTGTTGTTATACTCAAGCCACAGCCATCAGCATTCATACAGTGTTTAACCTTGATGTGTTTCCATGGTGTTGGTCACCTCTCTAATCCTTTCCATGACTGTTGTTATTTGTATTATATGCTGATATTTGAAGGAAGGTGAATGAGAGACAGGATTTGGGAATGAATGACGGTCAGGTAGAGTAATTTATGTTTCTAGTTGTGTTGTTATCTGCTTCCTGACTATAGTTTTATTACCAGGAATCAATGAGTTCTAAAATCACACTTCAGTATATCCAAATCAAATATAGATCAACGTTCTTGTCTTTGAAAAACAATAATGATAGATTATGTTTTTAAAGTATGGAACAATGCCAATGTTTATGATGACTTTTTGTTTTTACATGTGGCATACTGAATATGCTATCTTTATGTGAAAAAATAAAACAAGAAAGCCTGACCTTTCTGTGTCCTGCCTCATCTCTAGCTATAAAATGCTTATATGCTAAAGCCCCTTTGAAATTGTATTTCTCAATATAGAACAGTAGTTGGAGCTAAGCAGGTAAGATTTGATGGAGTAGAATAAAATAATCAAATCTTAACATCAGTCATCTGCAGTACTTAGACTGTGTGAGTTTACCAAGACTTATTGGGCAGTAAGGTTGTAATACAAAAACATTCATGATACTTATACTTGATCTTTGTAAAATTTGCATCATCTGTAAAATTTTTACAATAAATGGCATGCTACTTTTAAAAAGTCATAAATTTTGGATTGTTTATATATTAAACAGGAATTATGCATATTTATTTTCCCATATCTAATTGAACATATGTTCAAATATTCTGTTTATTAATATTGCATACAAAATATTATGCCCATGCACTCCATATTATTTTTTATTTTTTACAGTACCCTAGCGCTCTGCACAATTACTAACATAGCTTAGAGCTGCTACTTTAAGCCATAAAGATACACTGAAATTAGGTGTGAGAGTTTCCTTATAACTCTATACTATCTTGTTTGCCTACAGTTGAAATGAAATGACTAAAAATATTTTAAAAGGCAATAAGTTGCTTTAGCTAATGTCACACATATGTCCTAATATTTTTTTTTAGATTGCTAGTATTAAACACACTTTGAATTAAGTATGTTTAGTAAAGCTTGGGAACTAGATATGTGTATCCTTAATGAGATGGAATGTATATGCTTTGTTGTCTGCACAATGCCTAACTTGAAATTGAAGTCATCCGGTTTTAGGCTGCAAATGTAAATTCAGATGGACGTAAGACATGCATAGGACTGAGCTGGCAAGGACCTAAATTCTAATTTATCTAAAATACATTTTTTTCTGAATGCAAAACTTGCTGTGAGTTATACCTCCATTACTTGCTTTTAACTACACAACTGAAGAGTGTTGAACAGCTGTGCTGCTGTCAGTACAACCCAGAAGCTCTTTAACAGTTAAACAACAGATTACAACTATAGCAAGAGAAGGGAAGGAGTAAGTTTGCTCATCCAACACTTGGGGTGTCTGACAGATCTAAGCTGTGTCTTAGGCCTAACTGACAGGTGAAGTTCGGCAGAAGTAGCGCAATCTACATTTTTACCAAAAAACAAAACTGCAAGGGTAGTCAGTACAGTATTAAATTTGGAAAATTAAAAGTTCAAGAAAAACTGCAATTTCCATAGTCAACTATCACATGAAGTAGGTGTTACTCTAAACAGAACAGTTTTAGCTGTTCTGTACCTCCTTATCTAGGTTGCCCTTTAGTAACACATCATCTAAACAAAAAGTTATGACATGTTATGACATGTTTCCATAAAAGTTTGGTAAATATGACAATGAGATTTATTAAATAAAAAACCCATAAACTTATTGAAACCCACCTTGAAGAAAAATGTCACATTTAGAAGTTCATGATCTGTAGAGAGTCATGTTTTGATGATGCTTCTGATGATGATCATGTTATTATTGCTGTTACTTCTAGTAATGTATGAAAAGGGAAAAATAAGCTACCACTGAAAACTTTAGATAATCTTCTGCTCTAGGGGCTGAACATTTTTTTCCCATAGGATATTTAACTGGATGATGGGAGAGGTTAGCTGTCTCAAGGCTTTATTAGAGAAATTCAGTGAGACTGAATGTCTGACAGGCAATCAGATTTCAGAATTCTAGTCAGCTGTGAACCAGTATGTACATTAATGAGTCAGTGGCTTGCTAAACCTTGTCACTGCTTAATGTGTTTTTGTTTAACAACTTGAAGTCTTTCAGTAGAACATTATTTACATAATCATTTTATTTTTAATATTTGTTATGCTGTCTTTAATTGTGAATCAAATACATTTAACTATTTGTTTAGTCCCTTACCAATCACAAGTTCAGCAACAAATCTGTTGGTCAGATTCAGATTTGCTTCTACTGCAAAAACTGTTTGTACAATGCTCTAATTATTCTTTTCATGCACACTTTGTGTTTCAAATTGGGGGAAATATTATTCATAAACAGGATTTTAATAACTGTATCATTTTGCAGCAGCTGCGTTGTGAGCGTACAATATTTTGTGGACTGCACCTTCAGTCATTCACTGTCTGGGTTCACACAACATGTTAAACTCCATGTTAAACGTGCCCTGTGGCTAAAATTCCTCTGTGCCTGAAAAATGTGGAGGTGAAGCAGGGATTGTGTGCCTTC
>NW_025336087.1:27715749-27722802 GCF_004798865.1 Varanus komodoensis | reverse complement strand
AAGTATTCTTCTGTGGATGCATTCCACACTCCTTATATTAAAAAAAGGGGGGGGGGAACGCTGGTACAGTTGCAGTTCAGCATGAACACTTGTCTGAACTGACTGGTATATTTGCCAGGTAGCAACTTTGTAGAGTACTGCTATTTTTATTTCTAAACTATATTTTTAAAAGGTGTGTGTGTGTAAAGCACACTTTGTAGCAGAAGTAGGCTGCCCTCACTTTCTGAAATGTGAAGAATACAGAAACACAAGAATTTCCATGCAAAGGGACAAGAAAATGTGAAAAAACGGTATTTTGGGAAGCACTCTTCAATTTTCTCCCCTCCCAACCTGGATCACCAGGCTATTTTGAGTTGCTAGAAATCTCCAACTGTCCCCTTACTTGTGAAATTTACCCAAATGGGTACTACCTTGGAAAGTGGAAAAATATGAGACAAACTGGTGAGTGGGAGGGACGCTTGTGACATAAAGATACAAACCTGCCTCCTTGAATAGAGTTTTTTCCAAGGTTTGAAGTGCTCCCCTAGCTGGGGTGGGGAGCTTTCTTGGCTGTTCCCAAGTGATTCTCTAGTACTGCAGTGGCAAGCCTTTCTGCTGCTTTTGCTAAGCATTTCTCTGTTTTTTCAGCCTGACCATGGCTTATTCTGTAGTCTGAATTCAGACAACACATTAAAGCATGATAGCTGCAAGATATGGCTAATTGGCCAGCCCAGGGAAGATTGCTGGGTTCAGACACCATGCCAGACCACCAGGGCTTAGAAACCATCATGGCATACCATGTTGTGGAAATTCTTTAGAGCTGTTGTGTTGTGTTTCTGACATTGGTGAAGAGATTGTCCATGAGACGGTAATACTGTGGTAAGTTTCTTACGTACCTTATTGTTCCTATCTAGTTCCTGGCTTACTTCAATAAAAGTATGAAGCGACTTTGAATTTCAAGTGCTGCGCAATAGTATTTAGGCTATGGAATTGACTTTAAAATGCCATTCTTGAATGTAAAAGGTGTAATTCTTGCATATGAATCCTATATGTGCCATCTCCTACATGTTGGTTTCTAAACAGCTTGCTTCTCACTTGTATTCAGAGAATCCATGTGCTATAATTTTGTGGTTTAAAACTTTTATAATTAAATGTTGTAAAGTTTAAAGGGTTTTGTGTTTTCTTGCAGTTGTCTTCTTGCACTATTCCAGCTGCTTTTTAAACTTAGAGAAAATTTAAAATGTGTATTGGATTTTCTGTGGTGATAAGTGAGAAAAGAAGTCTCAAATAAATTGAGATGTATATCCTGACAGTGTAGTCATTCTTTCTCCCCTCCAATGCACACACACCCATTTTGAAGAGTGAAAGGAAATGCTGGGTGACTGGAAAAATGGTTTGATATGAAAAATGGCTTTTTAATTATTGTTTCAAACTAGGAATAGTATGCTGGACTTTAAATTTTTGTTTTGTTTTTAATTCTGTAGAGCAAATCATGTTTGCAGAATGTATCCACTGTATTCTAAACAATTTTGTGGAAGAAAAAAGCAACAGAGGGAGAAGTCTTAAAGGGACATTGACAGATTAATTGTGACAGAGAGAGACCTAAGTCTAGCTGGCTTGCATGTACATGATTTTAAAAGGTCTTGAAAAATGTGCTTTGGCGCTATTATTGCTAGATTATTGGAATAGTTTAACCATGATATATTATATGGAGAAAGCTGAATGGTTTGTTCATGCTAGGGCTTGCACCAAGATAAGAAGATGGAGATACATGTTTTTACCTTTTCTTTCTCCCCACTTGCCTGTCCCTGGTGTGGAAGCAAGGCAATGGACAGCAAGAAAAATTGTTTCAAATTTGCAATATTTCAAAAATTTCACATCCTTGTTCAAATAAGGCAACAAGCCAAGTTTTTGAATAGTTAGGTAAATGTCTATTTTAGCAGCAATTTGCTTTGTATTTTTTTCACAGTCCTTGGGATTTTTTCTACAGTAAAGCTTCATTATGAAACTAAGACTAAAATGAAGTTTTAAAACTATATTTCACCTGTGGTTGCTTCTCACATGTTATTATAGAAAGATAAGATCTCTGAGGAACAACACCTTGGCTGTGCATAGTCATGTGTGAAGAGAATCTGGCTGCTTTGCATCGAGTTCAGATTTTGAAAAGCCACTGCTTTGTCTTGGTTTCCCAAAACATGCATCTCTGGTGAAACAGAGGTTTATAGGTCCTTTGGCCATAGTTGTATACACTTTTTAATGCCATGGATATTTTTCTTCATGCAGGAAATCTGTGTGAAGCAGCCCTTGAAAATGAGGTGCAGTTAATTAAATAATTTAGTAATAACATAATAGCACAATTTGTCCACTATATAACCTTGGTCAATATATTTTCTCTCCTTGGTCATAGTATTAGTGCTTAACAGCATGAGTATCCATGTGATATCCAGTATTTTATATATTCCAGAATACCAAGATTAATAACAAGCAGGGGGTCACTTGAGGATTGCTGTAGATGTTTCAGCAGAATCTGTATGTTACAGATTTGTTAATAGTTAGTTGAATAATTCCTGAACTGTAGAACAAATTTAGAATTTCTATTAAATCTATTTTTGCTGCAAACCATAGGTTGCCAACCTCTAATGAATAGCTGGGAAATCTGAGGTGGACAATTAGCCTCAACATTACATGGCTAAACTCAGCTCCTCAGAACCAAACACAGCATACTAACCATGCATTCATACTAATTGACAATGGAACAGGGATGATAGTGCTTTCCATTCTCTGTGTTAGGATTTCTCTACATGAGGCATGTATTGTGCAGCAGTGATTTCTCACAGTAGTTTTCTGGAACTTCACACAATGACATCATCCTCCAGGGCCTCTTCTGTAGTTTCTAATCATTTCTTTGCTGTTTTCTAGAATGAGGATAATGAGCTATTTTTTAACTACCATGGCAAAACACACTAAAACAGGTGTATTTTTGCAGTTGTGCCACACCACAGAACCACCTTGTGATTGTGTAATAAAACATATAGGAAAGTAGAGATAGAAACTCCTGGTAGAAACTTGTGCTTTCTTACACTCAGAAAGGAAACAGAAGAGGAAGGTTGAATGTAGGTTGAATGATTCACACAGGGCACGTTTGCCATTATTGTCTTTTTAATGTTCAAACTATACAACAGAAAAAGGATCCTTCCATCTCCCTTCTACATAGGACACTGTTAATGTGGTTGATACATTTTCAATATAAAATATGATGAAGACTTTTATGTTATGTTCCTGAATATTACATATTTGTAGTCAAAAATCAATATTGTATTTAGTTTGCAACAACACTTATGATACTAATGGACTGACCTGGTATGTTGCTCAGGAGTGTTAAACCAGTTCAATGAACAAACCTGTTTTCAGTCCAGCTTCTGTGAAAGAAGACTAAATGACCTATTGCCCAGGATTAAAAGTTCTCATTGGGAATTACTGTGAAAAATGGGAAGGGAAGGGAAGTGAAATGGAGGCCTGAGGTAGGCAGGTAAAGAATAGGCAACTAGCTGATTTAAAAAAAAACAACTGAATGAAATCTGAAAGGCAGAGAAGGCAAGAAATAGAAGCAGGAAATTACTAATTTGGAACAGGCTAAGATGATTCACAGTGCTTAAGATCAGGAGAAGTTGTGTTCTATAAAGGCAGTAGAGAATATTGGGGAGTTGGTCAGGCTGACTAAAGGCAGTGAGCTAAAAAGCAGGAAGAAGTTACCATAATGGGGCGTGGAGACACAGAGCTGAAGAAAGGAAAACCTAAGGATTAGCTCATACTACGTAGGTAGCCTTTGAATTACTGCCAGGAAGAATATTTCTGCAACTACTGCTATAAGCAATAGAGCCAAAGGCTGTAGGATTGCTAAGCCTTGGATCACATATGTTCAACCTGGGCTCTTGGAGGCCTTCTTTGTGGCCTAAACACATAGCAACCAACCACTCAGTGCTTCTGCAAGATCCCAGCCTACCATTCAGCCAGGGCGGCTTATTTTATATTGTGTGTGTGTGTGTATGTATACTTATATGTATATTTTTTAAATTATTATTCTAATGTATATATTTTAATTTTTATTTATGTGGTTTCTAATGTATTGTTGTAAGCCACCCCGAGGCATCGGCGAATGGGGCGGCATAAAAATGTTTTAATAAATAAATAAAAATAATTATGATGGGGAGGGTTGGTACATGAAGGTAATTCTTGCAAGCTGCACTGCCCCAGGAATTACATTCGACATAGCTGGACAGATCTCTGTTAGATGATGCATTGGAAGGATCATCTCTGCACACCTCTCTTCCCATTTAAATTGTGTGACTTCCATTCTGCAAGGTGAGGAGTGCTGGGAAAACCGCTTTCCAGTGCCTCTAGTATCAGAATGCTAGTTGCTGTGGGACACTAGTAGGAAGCACACTCATGTATTTCTTTTGAGCTTCATAGGCACATGGTTGTCATGGTAGGAATCAAATGCTGCTCTAGGAGAGGTCTCATGGCTTTTCTTATGTGGAAAAATACATATGTGTCTGTCAATATGTATTTGTCTATATCTTTGTACGTGTGTTTAGCTATAGAACCCTTTTGGACTTACTCATCTTTGATATAGTCCAGAAAAGACTTGGATGAATATTATAGCAATTGCTTCTCCATTATGCTTCTCCATTATAGCATTTGAGGTTTCCACTGTCCACAGAAAAACGTGTAATTACAAGGAAAGTGGGAGATGTCTTGAATACATCTCAGATAGAAATGCAGGGGTGTGTGTGTGTGTGTGACAGTATGTGAGGGTGCACAGGTATATAACCTTCTTGGATATCAATTATACCATAGGAAAATGGATGCAGATTGCATGCAAATTGTTTTCAAGCATGTATACAAACAATGAAATACATGTGTATGGGATCATCACATCTGTATGGGGGTTCCCTGCCTTGCTTTATATAGAAATATATTCCATGGAATTTATAACATTTGCAGCATCCCTGATTCAAGCAGAGAGTCCCCAAAATTTGACTATTTTGGAGATTTTTTTTCTCTATTTACTGATATTCTTTATCAGTCAGTCTTCCCCTTAGTCACATGTGTTTCTGGAAAACTGTAAGATATGTTTTCCAACTGAGATCTTTGTTGCTTTTGATCCATATTTGGTCCATGTATCACTTACTAGTGCTGAATAAAAGTTGTTCAGTTTTCACTTGAGATAATCCTTGATTCTTCCTGTCTGATTTTTCTTGTTTTTCATTGCCTGGAGGATTGAAGGAAGAATGCAGCTACTGCTACATTCTTGTCTATGTCTTGGGTGTGTAATTGTTTGCTACCAAGCCTACTTTAAGAGGCTTATGATGGAACTGGTAAGCTATTGCAATTTAAGCAGTTTTTGGTCTAAGGAAAATCTCATGACCAAATCCCAGATTAAAAAACCCTCCTTCACAATATGCTTTAACAGAATGATATTTATTTTAAAAAAATGGCTGGAGTATTAAATTAAAATGAAGTTTATTGTTAAATGATTGCTCTGTTTCCTAATTCAAGTTTAGTTTTTTGTCTGAAAGAATTGTTCAGAGTAAGGAGCTACCAATAAATCATAAGAACCTGTTACTAAGCTGTTTTCTGTAGAAATAATTCCTCATTTCCAAAATGAGCTGCTAAATTTAGGTAACGTTGGATTGAATAACTGATCAAAATAACAGGATGGCTCAGATCTTTGTTAATGTACTGCTTTGGACACAAGGCATATGCTTTGCAAATAATGAATTAGTGAGCTCCTGCTGGAAGCGTTCAGTAAGAACAAGTGATTTGTCTTGCTTATGAAAGACACATATATTTTCTCCTTGTAGTTGTTTGTCAGCTTGCACATTACTTTATTTATGAATTCAGAGAGGGCAATTGCCGTTTTTCAGCTCCTGAGCAGATGTGCTTGAAACAGTCAAATTGATCGGCAGAAATAAATGCAACACCAACACCAGATTGGAAGGAAGGATGGCTATATGACTACTTTATGTTAGAGCTTCTCCACAATTTAGCATAAGGAAAGAATGTGTGAATTTTCAATTGCTTTTACACAGGTAGGTCTTACAATTGGAAAAGAACGGTAAAGCCAACAAAGGCAGCTGTTTGAGTGAGACCTCTCTGTTGTAAACTTTCTATCTGAGTATACAGAAAGTAGCATTGGATTCTGTTGCAGTTGAAAGACCAGTTTATCAGTAGTTTTGCAATTACCACCATTTACTTTTGTACGTATTTTAAATTGGCAATCTGTAAAAATCAATGTATGGTGATAGGTAAGAGGAAGCGTGTGACATTCACAGGGTAATCCTATTTTATTTATTTATTTAGGAGACTTCTATGCTGCCCCATTCGCTGAAGCCTCGGGGCGGCTCACAAACATAAATAAACTTCCTTAATATAATTTTCCAGATCTATCTTGCCAGAGGAAACTAGGGTTAGGCAGAGATGCAGCAAGGCATAGCTGCACTACTCATGATGCTCTGGTGGGTAGTAGTTAAGGGGTCAGGATTGGGTACTGCCTGAGTAGCAGCCTAGATTTTTCTTACCCATTGTAACCAATGGGAGGGACATTTAAAATGACCATCATTGCTGAGGAAAGAGATGGATCCGCCATCTCATTTCTGCTGCCCTCATCAGAGTGAATAAAAAGTGTTTTGGCTTGAGCAGTAGGTCTGTTGTTTTGCTTCTCCTTACCCGTTTTGGATTGCACTTTTAGTCACTAGTATTATATTGCATTTTATCTCTGGTCTTTGATCCTCTTTCAAGGAATTTACTAGTTTTGTGGCTGTAAGAGTGTTCTCATTAATCACAGGAGAAACATCACTTCTTTGGTCTGGTCTACCACCTATCCACAGTACTACTGTCTTGTCAAGTTTGAGCTTATTTGTTCATTTTCATCCAGTCTATTAACTGTGCCTGGGAACTGATCTAACTGCTTCACATGAATTTGATAAAATTGAAGATTAAAGCTGTGTGTCAGAAACATTAATGGCACACCATTCTAAATCTCTAGATGACCTCAAATAGCATAGAGCAGGG
>NW_025336087.1:27703112-27715649 GCF_004798865.1 Varanus komodoensis | reverse complement strand
TGCTGGTCCCGGCAATTGGCTCGTGGGCCGCGAGTTTGAGACCCCTGGCATAGACACTAAATAACAAAGTAAACCCTGCAGAACGCAATGGCATTACATGGTTTCCTAAATGATACCATGGTTAATAAATGTCTCTGAAAGTTCTAGAAGAATCCCTCCTGGCACAGGTTGTCCATTAGGGTAAGCAAACCAGTTTTCATGTGTATTATTTAAACTATCTATGAATTGGAGAATATTTACAGGGCACCATTTAATGGTGATGTTCTCCATGTGCCCTTGGGCCACAGTCAGATAACAGGCCAACCACTAATTAACTATTTGGTTGGAACATGAGTTGAAGCATTGTTATGATGTGTATACTTCTGGGCAGAAATTCTTTTTGTTCTTTAAAACATTTCATTGGAGTGATGTAGCACCTTTTTTCTTGAATTGTTTCTTTTTTCTGTACATTAACTTTAAAAAATTAACTGATCATCAAAACAAACGCTCAACACACTACATATTAGCAATTTGAAACTGTAGAGCTCCAAGGCCTCTCAAGCTGAAGTTGATGGATTAAGCATGTTTGGCTTCCAGCCAAGATCACAAAATCAACATACCCTTCTCTGCATGCCAAGACCTGCTATATTGACAAACAGGTAATGCTAGTGAAAGATGGGCATTAGGGGACATGAGCAGTAAGTGGCTTTTATTTCCCTATTTACTAGGGATTGAAAGGAAAGCTTTAGCAAAGCTTAAAGTATGCATGTTCCAACCCTGTAGTTCAATCGTACCTTCCACCTGGAGGTGTTGTTTAAGCAAGGTATTGTAATTCTGAAAACCATGATCCTACAAGGTTGTAGTGCTTGATCTCAAAGGCAGAATACTGACAAGGGTGCATGAGACTAATGGAAGTTAGAGGAAATTAGAATACTTGGGAAATGGAATACTTACAAGTTGAACAGCTTCAAGTGGTGATTGTTCCTATCACTTGTTCTTACACCTCTAAAGCTAATAGCTTTAGAGCTATAAAGCTAAACATAATAAAGATTTTAAAAAATAAAAATACTCCAATACTTCCACAGTATAAGTTGTAGAATTTTATTATTTGTGATTCATGCCTTTCTACCAAAAGAGGCACTCAAAGCAAATTTTGTTTCTGTCTAAACAAATAGGATTGTATCCTTCTGATGCATTCACGCAATTCACATTATTAAATAAAGTTTTGAAATATTTTCCATTTTACAAATACTTGCTGTCTTCAGAGTTTTGGAACCTTAAGACACCTTAAGTTTCAAAATATTTGGTTGAATCTGAATATTCACTTTCCCCAGCTTGTCCTCTTGGATATTGCAAGCATTTACAAATGGCCATACGTTCTAGGGAAGTAACTTGTTGGCCAGTATGGAATCTTTGATTTGGAATTTGTTTATTTATTTAAAACATTTCTATCCCGTCCTTCACAACAACATCTCAGGATGGCATACAAAGCTTAAAATCAACAACAATAAAAGTACAATCCATAATACAATAGATAGTAATAGATTTGGAAATTATAGGGATACTTTTCTTGTTCAGACTGAGAGTCAGGTGTTTAGGGTTCCCATGGATGTTGTATTTCAAGAGCTGTTCTGCTTAATGTAGTTCTCATAAGAAACAAAAAGACTTTCTTTAAGTACCAGCACTCAACTCCTTTTTTTTCTGCAAGCAAATTCTAGACTTGCTCTGCCATGTTTAAGTGTGTTGATTGAATGCTAGTTAGTCCTCATTTCTCCTTCCTTTTGAGTAATCGGCATGCTTTCGAAGCAGAAACATTTGCTTTTAAAGCTAGCATAAAAGGAAATGTCTTTTTATATTTTAAAAGAATACTGAGTAGCATTATGCTGCTTCTGTGTGGCCTTAATAGCTAGAGCTGAGACAGAATATAGATGGTAGCTTCTATTTTTCAGTTACCCACATTTGTGTTTGTATCATCATAGCACACTGAAGGACAAAACATTTTTTGTATAAGAGTTCAAGGGATTCACCTTTCAGTGGTAATAGGCACCTCTGGAACCTACTGACTTAACAGGAATTGTAAGTGCTTACTTAAAAGTGAATCTTCAAAGGGATAAGATATAAAATAATCTGCCCCTGAAAAATGAGATGCCTGCTATGTATTGCATATTGCTGCTGCATATTGTATGCCTACCCTTGGAAATACAAGAATGTAGAAACTTAACTGAATTACGCCAATATTACCAAAGTACTTAAAATGCTTTGTAATTGCTGAATATATCATAATCAGCAATTATATGCACTTCTCAGTTCCAGTTCAAATGGAGAAGCAAGTTGGAGATGGTGCACACACTTAATTGTATTCCATTTACAACTTTCTAGTAATGTTTTAAGCTGCCCTTGCATTTCATCCAGTTGTCCTCCTCCGCTTCCATTCTGACAGTAAAAAATTATTTGGAAATTGTCCAGATAAGTTCATTAGCATATTGTGATCCTTTCACTAGTTGTGCAAATTCTTTTAACCAAACTGTTTGAAGGTCAGTGGGAATAAGATTCTGTGGCTGAAAGATCTGATGCTGCAATTGAACACTTAGTTCTTTGTTATGGTCTCCTCTAGTTCAGCATAATGATATTGTGAAATAAATGTTGCCAGGAAATCCTTGCCAAATTGGCAGATACATTGGAATGCCTGTACAACATAGAAATAACAAATGCATTCCATTGCCTCTCCCTTTTTGTGTACACCCTTTCTTTTTGCCAGCACTATATTGCCCTTCTCCCTTCATAGACTACTGCATTCTGTGATGTTTTCTTGTTTCCCTGAATTTCAGTGTACAGGTTGATAACTACTTTGGATCCGGCTATTTTTGACTCAAATGATTCAATTTCTAAATTTTCAGCTTTCTTCTTTAAAAACCATTCCTTTTAATTAATTGGACAATTGCTATTAATACAGCTCTTGTTTTCAAATTTCCTATTTGCTCATAAAATTGTAGTGGTTTCTCTAGTACACCTGGTTTCCCAGTTATAAACATCTGAGTTAAGAACAATCCCTATTTACAAATGAGAAAATGCAAAAATCCCACCTTCTCTTCAAGTGGCAAGTGAGTGCCCACAGGCGGCGATTAATGAATGCTGGGCAGCAAGGAGATGAAGGAGGAAGGAGGAGGGAAAAAGGGGTGAGCAGTGTTGACAGGCAGCAAGGTCAGAACTAGAAAGTGACTCTAGTGGTAATCCCTGTCCCCCCAGCAGTACAGTCAAACCCTGACTCTCCAGCACCAGGTTCATCCTCTCCAACACCAGTCCCATCTCTATCAGCATCCAGTTAATGTTAACTCAAGAAGCGTTAACCTTTAATAATCTTTTAACTGTTTCTCTATCTTTCTATCTAAACTGTTTAAAGAACTGCATTGTATACTTACACACATACATACAGAGTCTTTCTTCAGTATCTGTAGTTGCTTTATTATTACTGTATTATCACCATTATTAAAATGATGTATTGTGTTTAAGAAGCTTTAGTGTATATGCAAGAGTTTAAGTATTTTAGTATATATGCAAGTACTTCAGTATTTTATGTTTTTATGTTTATTTTAAAACATTAAAAAGCAGGTTACAATCAGAAGATAAAACCATGATAAAGCTAATTACAACATCGAATAAAATACAAGTGGAGGTTGAGTGGCATCAACTATAAAGATGATCCAACTTATGTACCAACTCAACTTAAAGACGATCTCAGGAATGGAACTTATTTTTAACCTGGGGACTTTGCTGGATCAAATTAATGGTTCATGTAGTCCAGCATTCTGTTTTCAACAGTGCCCAGCCAGATACTTATCAATAGCCTACAAGTGAAAGATTAAAATGATACCATCCCCTATCTTTTTTCTCCAGTAAATAGTATTCAGAGGTTCTGAACATGTATCATTTTGCTGTTTAGGTTTACCTTTGAATAATTTGTCAGAATCTGCCACCCTTTCTAATATACAGGAGAAAAATAAAACCATATGGCCTTGTGTCTAATAAAATATATTTTGCCTTTATGTAGTTTCTTTCTGCAAGAGCATCTAAAATGGGAATATTACTTTTTTGTTTTGTTTTCATATACAGGATGAGATCAATACTGTCACTTTGAATTCTTTTTCAAATTCTACAATTTGAAATGTCTTTTGCTCTGTTTGCTTTTTTGACACCTGTCTTCAGATGCAGGATTGAAGTCTTTTCTTCTCTTGGAGGGTTTAAATATGTGGATTAATTTGATGTTGATGAAAGTTGGAGCCTGGTAGCATATGTGTGAATGAGACATATTAACAGTAGGTTTTCAGCAGATTTCCTCAAGCATGTCTAGCCATACAGTCAAATTCTGATGGGAGCACATTAGTTTGTCTGGTCTTGTATTTTACCTGAGTAGAGGTTGTAATTAATCAGGATGTGATGAAAAGGAAGCTAGGATTTAACTCATACATGTATTTTTTAATTCCTAAGAACAAATTTCATATAATGCTTGTGGTATCATAATAGGTATTTTTATAAACTAAATACAGTTGTATAATTCAGTTGTAGATATGGTCTCCTTATACAATTGCATTCACATCTTATACATGGCAAATCAGTAATGATTCTCTGTGACCATTATTGGACCTATGGTGACTGTATATAGTTGCCTTAAATACTCACTAAGTATGTAGCAAGGTGTAAATCTGATGGTATGGAGGTAAGGGGGATAATACTTTATTTTTATTGCATATTTATACAGATCGCACACTGTATAAGTGAGCACAAGAAGATAATTTCTCTCTGTTTATCTGTGTTGCTATTGTGTTGACTTTCTTTCTACTTCACTGATTTTCATTAACTATCAATTGCTGTGTTTCTTCAGGAGGAATTAAACAGAAGCTGTATTATATAACATTTTGCCACAGTACCTTAACAGTAATTATATTTGTGTTACAAGGAAGGGTGGAAAAATGCAAGTGAGTTATACCATCCCAAGTGTTTGTCCAGCTAAAGGCATGAACTATGATCCCAGCATATGTCATCATTGGCTCTCTGAATAAGCACAGCACCTACTTAAAATAATATCTTTTTCCTCTATCCACCCAGTTGCCACCTTATAGCTAGAATTTCCTTCTAATATTTCAGAACAAACTATAGTTCAATCTTTAGAGTCTCTTCAGAAAGAGTATTCTTGTCTTGTGGTACAGATCATATTTGTGGTCCTGGTAGGGTCAGCCTAGATACATGGTAAAGGCATCAATTTTTGGTGCAACATTTTCAGGCATTAGTGAGGTCACATATGACCAGGAATTCACCCCAAGGTCACTTATTGTGATGCCTGCCTTAAGTTCTTAGATGTTAGGAAACAAATTTTGGACCATGCAGTGCAGGTGATTGGCAAGGCAAAGTAATGATGCTTATATATAATTTGGAGATGATACAATAAATTTGATGAGCATACCTAGAAGAAAGCTTTTTCTGTACATGGATCAAGTCAGTCATCATTTCAAATAGTTTTTCAATAGAAGTTCTATGTTTAACACAGTATAGTATTCTAGCTTCAGGTTATAAAGGCAGGTTACTGATTTGCATCTAAAAGCTTGCAATATCAAATGGAGTTGTAAAAATATTCCTAGTCACTGCCATTATACTTGCATTATATCCTGAATCACAGCAATGTGTAAAACTGAGAGAGCTGTTGAACTGCCTTTTCTTCTTCTTGTGATCCAGTTCCTTAGTGATCAATTCTTCTGCTTTAGTTTTGTCTTGCGGCCAACAGCCACTTCTATATGACTGTTGGACAGATATGGTTAAGCCATGTTTATGAACTGAATGAGTTTTTAATGTTTAATATTTTTACAATTGGGGTTTTACAGATGAAGATTCACTGAAGAGTCACTGTGGCTCATGTACTCATATTTCATGGGTGTGTAAATATCATTGACGTTTCGTAATCTACCTGGTTTTTCTTGGCAGTACTCCTGAGTTTTTGCTCAATGCAGGTAATCTATTAAAGTGGGAAAGCAGTACAGCTGCATTTTTAAAAAATGGTGTGGTCAGTAAGATGTGGAATAGAAGCATGGTGGAAGGAGCTGTTCCTACAAAAGTTGAATGATACATTGGAGATGCCACTCTTCTTTTGATGGCATGCTATGGATTGCAGTCATGTCCTGCAGCACCATCCACCTCTTCAAAGTGGCATTAGCTATTGGTCTTAGATGCTTGCCCATGAACATAGTATACTAGCTTAGGATCTCCTGCCTGTGGCTTAATACACATGCATGCAGACATGCACACACACGTGGTAATTTAGAAGAACACACTTGTGCAAGGAATATAAAAATTAAAACAGTTTAAGTTGTCTAAGGTGGCTTTGCAATAGTGGTGATGTAGGCAGGATGATACCAAGTCTTTCTTTTGACACAGTAGTGATGTGCTGCTGAATGGCAGGGAAATATGCTTAGTCCTTTGAAAGGAAAGCACGTAGAATCTTCTTTGGAATCCTCAGAATGGCATTAGCAGCCAGTAAAGCATTTGTTCCCCTTGCTGGTTTACACCAGGAATGCAGAACTGAGATCACTTGCTTAACTTGTAGCTGGTTCTTTGATAACTAGCTAGCTAGCTAGCTAACTATAAATGTATGTTAATGCTATTCCATAAAAACAGGATTTGCCTAAGGACTATAAATAAATGTAAATAATACGTGAGACATCTTTGTGTCGATGGCAAGAGCAGGTGCAGAGACCAAGGAGAGGGCAATCTGTTCAGTTTGATCGCAGCTGCCCACCAATAGACCCTCCCTTTCTAGCAGCCATGTTTTTTAGGAAATTGAGAATGAAGTTGGACACAGGAGATTTAAGTTCTAAATTAAGGTATCATGAAATACGATACTTCCAGTAGAAAAGCAGCATGTGCAGTCAAGTTACAGTCACCAACAGGAATGCCTGGAATGGGGAAAGGTACTGTGGATTATTATAGGGCAAGGGGAGGCACAAAGAAATGATGTATGGGTACATTCTATCATGGAGTGTCCCCTTGTGTGGATGCAAATCCTGGTATGGTCACTCAGAAAAAGGAGCCTGGTGTGGATTGTGCATTCCAAAATAGCAGACAACAAAACCTGGTACTACCCAGCAGCAAAATTGAGTCTCTTTGGGGAAACAACCAAACCAAACTTCATAGCAAACCAAATATTTTCTCTGTCTTGTATATGTTTACAACATTGGCTTAGGTGTCTATGTCTACTTTTTTGTTCTCACATGTGTTATTGCTAATTCATGGCAGTAAATACACCAGCTTCTGCCTTTCTACAGTGGTTGAGGGAAGCAGCGCAACAGGGAAGTTTCTTATCAGGACTGAAGTCTTTCCCCCTCCCCCCCGCCCCCACTCAAACGCATCTGTCTTTTTCCTCTGACACCACGGTATCCTTTCTTTTTAGCTGCAGGGTCTCATCAAACCAATAGACAAACAAAACAACAAAAGTTTGATATTTCTCCTCTGTGCTGCTGCCAGCATCTTTTAGTCCAGTTGTTTTTCTTCTTCTCATGCTGCTCTTACATTCTTATGAGGTATACAAAGAACAGAAAAAATAAATTTGTTGAAATAGATTTAAAGAAAGTAAGAGGGAAAATTTTTGCTTGTTTAAACTGTTTTCAGCTACTTATTTTTATACTTCAGTGATTTTTTTACATATTTTCTCCTAAAATGGGAAACACAGGGAATAGGTGTGTTTAATTAAAGAGCAATGGGGTGAAGATAGAAGCAGCTCAAACCTGATAAATGTATTGCATAATTAAATTATTGTTATTGTTATTCAGATATGTGAGAGGAGGATACCCAAATGTGCATCTAATCTTCAGCAATATTTTTATCCCAGGACTCAGTAGAAATATGCCGTTAAAAATGTTGATTTCCTCTTTCTTTTTTCCTTCCCCCCCTTCCCTCCTCCTAGCTAGCAAATTGACAATACATAGTGTGTGAAATGTGGCTGCCTAAGTGATGAAAGCATATTGGATAATGTTGCTTACTTCAAGTAGGATAAGTGACAAAATTCCACTACACACCACTGGATTTTGGTTTTACTGGAGCAGCTAAACATTTCTGTTGTAGAAGAATAGAATCACAAGGCTTTTTAAACAAAACATGCTCCCCGGAATTCCTTCTCTTCTGCATCAGCACTCTAACACTTGGTTCAATGAAAAAGTTGTTTGTTTCATTCTTGTTTGCAAGGCCAAAATGACATAATGGCTGTCTTGGGTGTTACAGGAAATTATGTTTTGCCAAAGCCAGGAAGTTACTTATTATTCAGAATTTGTGAGGAGAGGGTGGAGGTGGCAGTACTGGCCCAGTTAGCATGTCATGATGGTGTGCTAGTACAGAAGGCTTGGTTGCTTCTTCTTGTATATTCCAGCCAGTAGAAGAGCCTAAACATTGTTTCTGGCTTGATTTAGTGTTACAGCTGAATGAGGAATTTTGATTTGTCTGTCCCTCTAGGTAACTCAAGATGTAAACAAAACAAAAACACTTCTGGGTTGTGCACTGGACTAGCCATGGTTTTGCACTGCATCCTAAATAACCTTGTGAAAGATGGTAATTGTGACTATGAAGAGAGAATAACCTAGACTTGACTGCCTGATTTAATTTAATATGTTGCTTGTAAAGATAGACTGGCTGCTCTTTCTGTCTTTTTTCACTGTACTTGAATTGCGTAAGTAATCAAGGAAAAGACAAGAAGAACATTATGAAAGAAATTTCATGAATGAATATATGGGACTGTATTTTATGATATTAAAAAATTCTTCACTTTCAACTTCTCTGCCTCGTATTTTTAGAGGCAAAAGGAATTTTGCAAAAGTGGTTCAGAAGAACAGTATATGGAAACATTCTCGCTGAGCAAGCAATAAATATAACGCATTTTTTTCCCCACTACCACTCCTTCAAATCATGAATGCAGACTTACTGCATGAAAAGAATTATTTGAATGTTTAAATGAATGTCTATCCCCAAAGGGGATTTAACTTAATCGCAAGTCATATTCATTTTAAAATACATATCTGTATATGTGATGTTCCTCTGCCTGTACGCAGAGCAAGCACATTGTGATTGCACTGTCTTGCAGCCTTCCCCTTCACTTTTTCATTGTTTATTTTTTTTCTAGCATATCTTGTCAAGTCATCTAAGTTCACAGAATTTACTTAATTATCCTGAACAGAATTGAAGCAAAACATCTCATAGCTAAAAGGAAGCTTGATGAATGCTTCAGTGTGAAAGGCCAAATGACATAGCTTAATTGTTGAATTAAGTGGACTATATAACTCAAGTTAAATCATGGGTTTAAAAATGTGAAGGAAACCTTGTGCTTTGGAATCAGAGTTTTTCAGTAGTAGAACTACAAAAGCATAGAGATTTTGGAAAAATGTCTTTAGGCTAATTCCATCAGAACTTTTGTAAACAGAATCCTTTTTAAAATAAACAAACACACCTACCTTTAGACTTAGATTTTAAAAAAAAGTAAATTGTAAATATTTTCCATCTCTTTAGGTGTGATACAGCATTAAGGTATCTGAAAAACAGCTATGCACACAACACTATATACTACATGGAAAAGAGAGAGTTCATGCTCATTGGTCCTGTCCCATGCATGTTGAGTGGTACAAAGTAATGTATGCACATAGCACCTGCTTATTAATCAGATAGCCTACATATGTATAGTCTTATGTATATGTAATTCTCCCCAATGAATTTTATCCAATGTTAGTCTAACTTAGGTCTCATTCATTTGAGGGCTGGCTTTGGATACAACTTAATATGCAGAGATTGGGGGATAGACCCAGCTGAATAATGTATTTCAATGTATGCACTGAACATCGGGCTGTGGAGTCGGTACTTAAAATTTTCGACTCTGACTTCAATTCCTCAATTTATGGTACCTTCAACTCTGACTCCTTTATTTATATATCAGTATGGGAATATGTTAATTATATATTTCCTATATTGATTGAAAGCACTCAACCTACTAGGCAATTCATCACTGCCAGCATGAATCATCAGGCTACTTTAGAATCCCAGCCTGTTAAAAATTTGTGTCTAAAGGCTTTAGTTATGCCATTGTGGCTTTTCAGTTTTATTTATTAAATAAATTACAAACATTCAATAACACTAAATTTTAAACAAAATACAAAACTTAGAAAATGAAAATATTGTTCAATTCAGGTGGCATTAATGAAATAAAAATTATATTTTTCAAGATTGTAGCTGCATTTTTATGAGGCCCACAAATCTACTAATTTTTATAACACATACTTTTTCACAGTCATCCTCTTCTATAATACATTGACACACATAATATTTCACATAGTAAAATTTTCAAAAACAGCTGACTTTTTTGACACTTTTTTGTCATTCTGAATTTTTTCATGGGGTACTGCTTTCACTAACATAGGAAATTGAAATATCTTGCAAATAAAACCTGAAAAAAATAGCATACTGAAATTATTATCTGTGAAATTTTACAATTTGCATTTATTAGGAGTCAGAGTTTGTACATTTTTACCAATTCCGACCCTGATTCTAATAACCCAAGAATTTTTTCTGACTTTTCCAGTCCACAGCCCTGTTGAGCACATAAAGAGGAATGAACACATGTAGTTGCTTCAAACATGACAGTGAGATGCACTCTTCATTCTGTGAAACCACCAGCAATATTTCTGTGCCTGCCTGATTATTTCTTATGCCTGACTTTTCTTCTAATCCAGCCACTTCTATTTCAATTACTAGCTTTCCTTCCTCAGCAACCTTTTTTTAACTTTCTTACCGTCATTAAGAATTTGGGATAATAGTGCCTCCCTATAAAGATCTGTGATAATAGTGTTTTTAACCACTCTAAGCCACTGAAACATAGACTATTTCTCTGTTGAACATTTCATGTAGAATCTGTTCTAGATGACAAATCTGGATCTAAATAAAAGCATGACAAGATAATTGTTTAATTTATGATGCCACATTTTGAAAATGTATGGGCAGTTGAAACCTCCTGCAGTATTTCCTCCCTCCAGATTTAATTGGTTTTACATGTCTCTATCATCACAGCCTTATTTCCACAGACCATCTCACGGATAACATTTGGAGATAAAAATTCAAGTCCAGCTATACAGTGTCGTCTGACAATTAAACATTATTTGATATTTCTGTCTGCAGCTCAGGTGCTGCACTATTCCTGTCCCTAGTTGACAGTCTTTATAGCATCATAAAAGGGTTCTCAAGGGAAATCTGGATCTGAATGAATTTCTGAATGGAAATAGATAGCAAACCTAAGTAGCGGATGTAGTAATTGGCTATTGGCTTGATTACTATGCAGTTCCCAACTGAAATAAATTTATTTATCCCATTGCACCAAATGAGACAATAATAAATCCTTATTTCAGATATTGTGGGGTGGATATTAAATGTTTCAATATTGCTTTTCATGTGACTGATTAAATTTTTCATGGGAAATCTGTATACAAATGAACTCCGTGTTAGGAATTTTTGGCTCCTACTATCTGAAAACCTTAAAATTTTATTTAAACACTATTTTAACTGTTAATGGTTTATTTGTTGGTTTAAATTGACCAGGCTGGATCCACTATTGTATTGTATTGTATTTATTTGATGATTTTTTTGTATTTTATATGGGATTTTAATGATTGTAAGCCGCCTCGAGGCTCATGCGATGGGGAGGCATATAAGTTGTTTAAATAAGTTAATTAAAAGTCGCAGTAAAAGTGCTACACTCAATATGCCAGCAAATTTGGAAAACTCAACAGTGGCCACAGGATTGGAAGAGGTCAGTTTACATTCTGATCCCAAAGAAGGGCAATGCCAAAGAATGTTCAAACTACCGCACCATTCCACTCATTTCACATGCTAGCTAAGTTATGCTCAAAATCCTACAAGTTAGGCTCCAGCCGTATGTGGACCGAGAACTACCAGAAGTACAGGCAGGATTTCGAAGAGGCAGAGGAACTAGAGATCAAATTGCCAACATACGCTGGATCATAGAGAAAGTTAGGGAGTTCCAGAAAAACATCTACTTCTGCTTCATTGACTATGCTAAAGCCTTTGTGTGGATCACAACACATCGTAGCAAGTTCTTAAAGAGATGGGAGTACCAGACCACCTTATTTGTCTCTTGAGAAACCTATATGAGGGTCAAGAAGCAACAGTGAGAACTGGACATGGAACAACTGACTGGTTCAAAATTGAGAAAGAAGTTCGGCAAGGCTGTATACTGTCGCCCTGCCTATTTAACTTATATGCAGAGCACATCATGAGAAAGGTGGGACTGGATGAATCACCAGTTGGAATCAAGATTGCTGGGAGAAATATCTACAACCTCAGATATGCAGATGATACCACTCTCATGGCAGAAAGTGAAGAGAAACTAAAGAGCCTCTTGATGTGGGTGAAGGAGGAGAGTGCAAAAGTTGGCTTGAAACTGGACATTAAGAAAACTAAGATCATTGCATCTGATCCTCTCACTTCCTGGCAAATAGATGGGGAAGAAATGGAGGTAGTGACAGG
>NW_025336087.1:27663729-27703012 GCF_004798865.1 Varanus komodoensis | reverse complement strand
GCTGGGAGAAATATCTACAACCTCAGATATGCAGATGATACCACTCTCATGGCAGAAAGTGAAGAGAAACTAAAGAGCCTCTTGATGTGGGTGAAGGAGGAGAGTGCAAAAGTTGGCTTGAAACTGGACATTAAGAAAACTAAGATCATTGCATCTGATCCTCTCACTTCCTGGCAAATAGATGGGGAAGAAATGGAGGTAGTGACAGATTTTATTTTCCTGGGCTCCAGGATCACCACAGTTGAGGACTGCAGCCAAGAAATTAAGAGATGCTTGCTCCTTGGGAGGAAAGCTATGGCAAATCTAGACAGCATACTAAAAAGCAGAGAAATCACTCTGCCAACAAAAGTGCGTATAGTCAAGGCTATGGTTTTCCCAGTTGCAATGTATGGCTGTGAAAGGTGGACCATAAGGAAGGCTGAGAGCCAAAGGATTGAGGCCTTTGAATTGTGGTTCTGGAGGAGACTCCTGCAAGTACCTTGGACCTCAAGGCGATCAAACTGGTCAGTCCTAGAGGAGATCAACCCTGACTGCTCTTTAGAAGGCCAGATACTGAAGATGAAACTCAAATACTTTGGCCACCTAATGAGAAGGAAGGAGTCCCTGGAGAAGAGCCTAATGCTGAGAACAATAGATGGCAAAAGAAGGGGACGGCAGAGGATGAGGTGGCTGGATGGAGTCACTGAAGCAGTTGGTGTGAGCTTAAGTGGACTCCGGGGATGGTGGAGGAGAGGAAGGCCTGGAGGAATGTTGTCCATGGGGTCGCGGTGGGTCGGACACGACTTTGTGACTAACAACAACAAAATCTGAAAACCTGGAACAAATTAATTATATTCATTTTCCCTAAATGATTTACTGAGTTATTGGATAGTTCTTGAGTTTTCATGGCTATTTTGGCTTTCTTCTTACTGTATTGATTTAAGGAAAAAAGCCTTAAGGGATAGTTAGGAGTAAGGTATGTTGCAGTGCTTTAGGGTAAACTTATTCTCAGTTTCACCAAGTTCTGATGAAAATGTTTTAAGCATACATAGTTTAAAAGAAACACTGATCTATAATATAGTCTGCATTTTTAAAAGCTTAATTCTACTTTTTACCCAAATTAAGTCAGGCAGTAATTTCCTCCTTTTTCTGCAGATTAGGGCAGAAATGAAATTGCTAAGTAAAGCACTGATCGATAGTTTGCTGTTGGCTGATGGCTATGCAGTTCAGGAATGAAATAAGTTTATTTATTTATTCTGTTTCACAGACTAAGAAAATAATAAATCCTTGTATTTCACTTACATGACATCCCTGTCATATAGTCTGTTAAAAAATTGTCTGGATCTGCTTTCTCTTGACCACGTCAATTGTTGCTTTGTTTAGATTAAGCTTGTTAGTCCACATCCAGCCCATCGCACTAATCAGATGATAATTCATAATATTTATAATATCTACAGCTTGATGTAACCATAATTATTTATTTTTGATTGTAATGTGACAAAAAGGGAAGGTATAGAAGAAATAAGTACACGTATAGATTATCAGTATACTGAAGACAGCATTCTAAATGGTGCCTGTAGTGGTTTCATGTAGAAATTAAACAACATGGAAGTCAAGATAAAGGATTGCCAGCTGGCTACTGGCTGGAAATGATCCAATGAGCTGGGCCAGTGAGGTGTTTCATCAGCAGTGGTATTACAACAGCTGCTTTTAAACATCTAAAAATTTTTCCTTCTTACAAGGAAATGTTTATCACCCTCATTTCCCATTCAACCATCTGACCTATCACTCCCTGAAGAGGTCAGGAAGGGCATGGGACAGCCAGGCAAATGACTTACCTAATACTTTTAAGAATTTGGTTCCTGTTTTCAGTGTGCATGGTCTGAACAGTTGTATCCACAAAAAACAAACAAGAAATAGTTAAAGGTATGGTTATAACAGTTCTTTATTTAATGCATGGTCCAATTTAGAACGTATGTGAATGCCTTTATCTGCTGAAGATAAGAAAGACATATGCTTTCATTTTGTCCCCTAGCAGTGTTTGACCACATGGTTTTCTGTTCATTGATTTCACTATTTTGTTTCCATTAAAAGTAGGATAAATCAGGGAAATCAAGCAAGAGACAAAATGCCCTACAAGATAGTTTGGAATTCACCCTACCACCAGTCAGCAGCTCTCAGGGGTTTTAGACAGGTGTTTTTCCTGTCCTGTCAGGAGATGCCAGGGATTGAAACAGGACTCTTTTGTAAACTAAGTATGTGCTCCATCACTGAGCTTAGAGTTGCTTCCAACTGCAATAGACAGTTTATAGCTTGTTGCATATACCATTTGGATACTTTACAAAGCAAGTTTTGCCATAGAAAGCGGAGAGGATATTGGTGTGAAACAAACATGCTTACACATACTGTATGTATTTTGTTAGAAGAACATAGTTGTGCTGCAGAATAATTCAAGCTATTCATTTGTTATTTTTTTCTGTTTATTTTGTCACCCTTTTCTTCGTAAATGTTATCATTGTAATTTCATTTGTTTTATTTTCCTGTTCACATGCATGGGATGCCTGTGATCTACAATTCCTAGCTGCAAGATAAATTTTGAATGCAAATGTTGCTAAGGGCATAGGTTGACTGGGCAATTCAGGTAGAGATCATTAATTTTCAGACCTGCTGTTATGCTGTTAATAAGGTTATGGCTCGGGGGCAAATTGAACTTGATTTCTTTTGAGGCTTGTGTCTAAGTGGCTTAATTCCTATGTATAATATTTGACAAGTTGTATAAATGTAGAATGTCCAATAGCTTTCCAGTTTATGGAGTCTACCGTGTTTTGTTTTATATAAAAAATGGGCCAGAGGGAATAAGAGTGAATACTGTAAAAATAGCTTTGGTTAACACCTCTCACCATGCAATATGTCTTGCATTGTTTTAAACTTTCCATGTCTGTCTTTGCTACAGTTGCTCAAAGCAGGCTTCCAATAATATTAGAAACTTTAAACAATCATTTTAAAAGTATCCTTGACTTAGTCTTGACTACCTACCTTTTTAATGTCTTCACTTGTTTACCAATTTTCAGTCTATCTTGTAAAACAGATAAGGTAATTCAGGGCTGTCATCAACTTTGTTAATATTGATGCTGCCAGCAGAATTCAATAAACTAAAAGGACTGCCTGCCATTTTGCATAGTTAAACTGGGGTATGAAACTGGTTATTACATTTTGTAAACTGGTTTAACTCACACTGTGCTGGAATGCTGATATAGGGTGAAGGTTTTTGTTTGCACCATGGTCCTTTGAATCTGACACTTTAGGACAAAGCACTTTAGCACAAAGTTGTGTGGATACATTGTGACATGCCATCCTTCTAGCTTTGATTACCATTCTCTTTTCAGACCGATGCATGCCTTGTTGAACTTTTCAGCTCATGTTGTTGTTTTCCTTATAAATTTTTGACGTGCATCAGTGCATATATGGGTTAATTAAAACAAACTGTTAAAGGAATCTTGATGTGATCATACAGTTGCATGAATTTTAGTATTTCTTTAGTCGGCCTGACATGTCTACAGATGGATTTTGCAGGTAGAAAAATGTGATCATAAAACTATGGCAAAATCTGCCTGTGTCAATTATGAAATCAATCTCAGATTCATAATTCCCAGGAACAATAATGAAGTAGAATAGGGGTTAGACTCTGGTCTTGCTTCGTAATTACTCGTAAAACACCTTCTTGGTTCTGAATTATTTTTGTAAATATTTTGGAACACAACACTGTAAATTAGGGCTTCTGTTCTATAAGTTTTCCCTTATGTACATTCTCTTGCCAAGAAGCTGGGGGGAAGTACAGTTAGGTTCATTTGCCATGTTTACTGAGTAGGCTGGTCTTTTCTTGTAATTAGCCCATTTCTTTGTGTCTTTTGGTGTTGCTTATCATGTCAAAATTTGTGTTCTGTCAAAATGTGAATGAATGGAAGCCAGGAACTGTACTATGTGTTTTGGACAAAGTATGATGTTAGTTTCAGCACTCTTAAAAACCTTGGCAAGAGATTTTAAACAGCAATATTGTTGCTATAGCGATCTTGTGCCATCATTATCTTATTAGGTAATTGAGAAGGACCCAATGCAGATAAGCAAAGAGAATACTTATTAACATAGGAGACATTTTCTTGAAAGACAGCCTTCTTGGTGGGCTGTAGAAAAGTCCATTTTGGACTTGAAGAAAGGAATGATGCAATTCCAGAAATTTCAAATAACCAGAGGCAGCAAATGAAGTGTGTGTGTGTGTGTGTGTGTGTGTGTGTGTGTGTGTGTGTGTTTTGGTTCACTTTCTGTAGGCGGCCCAGATACTTTTTTAGTAATTAGGATAGCATACAAAACCCGTGAATGAATGAATGAATGAATGAATGAATGAAGTGGAAATTGAGCTGTAAAAATGAAGTTTGATGAGAATGAGGCAAATAAGTCTTTCTCGATACATGAACTATCTCATAGCAAACAGGAGTATTAAAACCACTGAGACAGGCTATGAATCTATATCTACCTGGAAGTATGCACTGTCCAATTCAACAGGACCTATTTTTGAATATACATGTAAGATTATGCTATTAATCAAGAGGACAGCTTTTCACACAAGCTACTACTACTATTAGCTATGCTTGTATGATACGCACATTTCCTACATGTGAAGAAGTTACAAACCCCAGAGCTTAGTTGACAGATGTTTTTCTGAAAACATCCAAATACTAGAGATTAGTTGATTCATAGTCTAATGAAGTTAGTTAGCTGCAAATAAATGTTTCAGTGGAAAATTGTATGATGTGTGTGCATGCACATGATAATATATTGAACAATGTACTAAAAGTGTGTTGCTACTTCAGCAATCAACAACCCCCTGCAAATTTATACATGGGATATTTTGGATCTCAAAATGACTCATTTTTTCCTTCCATTTTGTTTGTGTTTTACCAGAATGCATTCCATTGATTAAAATGATCAATTGGAAATACTGTTCAAAACCAAGTGCTTTTAATACCATTATTTCTGATTTATTTCCTTAAACAAATCAACAGGTGCCATTCTTAACATTTTAATTTCATATTATTTTCAATTGGCTTCTGCTTGAACTATTTTTACTTAAGTAATTAAATAATTAAACCATTAACCAAGAATTTTATGACTGATCTAAATAGAATAGGAATGAAATCCTTATTAGAAAGGATTATCATCCCTGTTTAGGGGTTCATGGCCTCTATCTATGCTGTCTTTTTTTATTACTTATTTTCTTCCTGAAGGTAGGTTCTCATGGCCATATCAAGCCCCCAAACTTCTCAGAAATGATTAGCTTACAGAATGTTTCATCTGTGTGTTCCTCATACCTATATTAGTGGTACATTAATAGCCTGTAAAACACGCACACACATCTCTTTTCCAATTTTAAAAGGTTCCCTGCCATTTTGCCTGGAATTGGTGGTTACATTCATAACTATATACAACACTAGCCTAATTTTATGCTTTGTAGTGGCCAGGGTCAGGCAGCAATGATCTTCTGATCAATCTTGTGTATTTCCCAATAATTTGACTAGGGTTATTGACCATCACCGCTACAAAGAAATATGGATCCTCAATCTCAAATTGGCTTAATAAAATGATGGGTACATGGACAGAAAGAGGAGTTGGATTCTAGGTTAAAAAAAGGAGTTTAAATTTCTAGTCAAGTATGTGCTCAGATGTACCCTGTTGCTTAATTCTTAACTGATCTGGCTGTCCGGTGGTTGTGATTCTGGCAAAAGACAAAGCAGATGATATAAGCCTGAAGTATGTAGTTCATATTGGTTTATTTAACCCATGGTTAGCCACAGTGCCTGTGAGTGCCAGGTTGAGTATATCATTCCTGCTTGGGGGTTATCGTGTCATACAAACCCAGGAAGGTTGGTTATGCAATAGATAAAATACTTAAAATACTTTCCAGTATTTGTGTTCCAGTTGTATTTCAGAACACATTAATGAAGTGGCACATTATGAACCATTGGGTTAGTTCTGAAATAGAAAGACTTGGTCAGTTACAAAGGGAACCATGCGAAGGATAGACCTGCAGAAGTATCACAAATGGTAGGGATGCTGTGATTCTCACCAAAGTATGTTTGAAAGAAAAAGATTGGCTATCTCTGACTGTCATTGCCACCCATCTGAGAGACAAGGTGTCTCGTTGCCAGAATTGTAGGAAAGCTGATATATGTATTGATGGAGATAAGGAAGAGTGCTTTCTGTCATCTTACACATCCGAAGTGCATAGCATTGGCCTAATGATGAATGACTCTTCCAGATGTCATTCTGGGCTCCAGTATGACCTGTGTGATTCATATATTTCCATATGGCAGCTATCATATGTTGCTATTTTTTTGTCCTAGTCTTTGAGAAACATTTTTGTTTCTACGGAAGAAATAAAAAGGTTAGATGAAATAAGTGTGGAAAAAATGACATTTGGACCTTTAACTTTGGTGGAGGTCAATGCATTCAAGAGTTAGGCAGAAAAACAGTAAGTTCTTCACCGTATGTTGTTTGCCAAACTAGGCTAATTCCTGCTACAAAAAGTATATCATGTATTATGCTTACTTCGTGCCATCTGCTTTTCTCAGTAGGAAGGACACAGACTAAGCTGGAAGAATGTGGGGATAGTGGGGTTTGTGACCTAGCATCTGTGGGCTTACAAATGGATTCCTGTACTCATCCTTTCACATTCACAGGATTAGGAGGTTATGCCTTCTGTGTCTTCTGTGTGGTTGGAAAAAATATGGAAAAAATCTGTACCTTCAATATATCTTGAAAAATTATGAAACATTCTGAGAAAACTTCTAAGAAGTACTTCTTTTCCTAGATTAGAATAGAAATGTATATGGTGTCATGTTTGAAGAATGTGGCTGATATTTTATATAAACATTTAAGAATAAGCTATTGTATGTTATGGGGCATATGTCCCAGTTAAAATTCATAGGAATGCACTGTTAAACATGAAAATCATGTCTAACTTTGGCCAGTAATATCTGTGTAATTTAAATTGTTTTAAGAAAAGGCTTTATAATATTTAATTGCAAAAGTAATAGTTTTTGAGTTAATTGACTTGCCTATTTCATTTCAATAGGAACTTAAAGCTGCATGCCCAGCACTGTGAGGCTATCATTGCATTCATATTCTGGGTTAGAATTCTAGGTCCTCCCATCTTTATTGGGGGAAATCATAGACTCATAAAATAGTAGAATTTGAAGGGGCCCATAAGGTCCTGCTCAATGCAGGACTCTTAAGTTAAAACATTCTTGACAGATGGCTGTGCAACTTGAATACTCCCAGTGTGGGGAGAACTCACAACTTTTCTAAGTAATCGGTTCCATTGCACTAATGCTGTAGCAGTAAGGAAGTTTTTCCTGATGTCCATCCAGAATCTGGCTCCCTTTAACTTAAGCCCATTATTCTGTGTCTTGCACTCTGGCATGATTAATAAGAGATCCTGGCCCTCCTCCAGGTGGCAGACTTGCAAGTATAGCAAAACTCTGTATCCACAGGGATAGCCCCCCCCCCCCCCCCGTGGATACCTGAAACCGAGGATAGTAGCAAACATTACACTGCACGTGCTGTGCATACCTGTGATAAAGGCCTCTTTCTACATGTCTGTCCCCATCTGCTACCACAGGCTCCCTTAACACCCCTCAATCCATATACTAGGGAGTAACACATGTGATTTGGAAGCTTTATTTCTGTTAATACAGCCCCAAATAATATCTGCACAGTTGAGTCCCTTTTTTCTTGTAGCATTGTTGAGCCAAGTATCTCCCATCTTTTAACTGTGGATTTGTTTCCCTCTTTCTAGGTGTAGAACTTGGCATTTTTTCTTACTAGCTTACATTCTGTTGCTTTCAGCCTGATTCTCCAGTCTATCAAGATCACTTTAGATTTTTTTTTTCTGTCTTCCAGTGTATGAATTATCAAAACCAATTTTGTGAAGGGTATTTAGAAAATGATAAAATCTTGTATTCACAAAGATTATTTTAGATGTATGATCCCTCATAGTTTCTACATCCAGAATTCTTCCTGGCATTACAGGTTTAGTCCTATATGCTTAAGCATTGAGGAGAACTGCTGTCTATGGAAAGAATTGGAGTAATTTAAAGAGGGTCAGTTGCCTCTCTAAAATGGTTTGCTTTTTCTAATGAAAGCTCAAATATTGGACCTCACTGTCTTTTTTATAGAATTTGTTCGTATATCTTTCCTCCTTTACAGAAATAAATATCTAAATCTAGCAGTAGCACTGCTTAATAAGACTTACAAATTGCAGTACAAAGGCAAGTGGATATATCTTATGGGTAGATAATGCTCCTGTATTATCTTAGAACATATGTTCAGACTTAGCCTTTTAATGACAAAGCATTGTATTTAAGTGTAATGCTCAGTGCTAAATCCACAAACAGAAGAGGCTCATAGTTAAAACTACAAATCTAGGGTAACATAGGGAATCCTAAGTTAAAGCCTCTAATGGGAGTTTTCCTCAGATAGGAAGATTAGGAATTTTAATTCAACAAATCAGACTTGTTTTGCTCAATCTTAACAATGCATGAAATCAACCTTTTTATGTTTTCACAGCTGACGTTCTGTCATGTTCATAACTGCATCACTTGAACCACATAAAGTGGATCATGAAGAGATTTGTCCTTAGCAAATGTACACTTTAAATGTATGCATGTATGCAGTATAGGAACTTCAAAAATGTGTTCATGGTTTATATTTAAAAATTAGGTGGAAGTTCCTGTATTATTTGTAAAGAAATTTTGAGAATAAAGCAAGCAAAAGATTGAGAATCCTACAATACTGCTATTTCATAATGGTCAGTATTTAAATTACTGTCTTTGGCCTGAATCTTGGAGATCATAGGCTAGGATAGGGATTTTCTGTGTAAGTTACAAAGTTTGCTAGCTTGTTTCTTGTTTCTCAAATAACCTTGTCTAAGCTAAAATGCAACCTCATGCATCTGTCTATTCAGAAGTAAGTTCCATTCAGCTAAGTCAGTAATTTACTGTCAGGTAAATTGGCATGGGATCCCAAGCCTAACGCTTTTCAACTGGTATCATGTGTTTTCTTTCTCTTTTTCTCTCCATATTTGATGATAGACTGGATCCTAAAATGGACACAGAAAGAGTTAGAGAAGGTAGGACAGATCTGCACATTTTACTCTATTTCCAGGTATCAAACCTTTATCATATGCTCAAAAACTAGCTATTAACAGCTACTGTCTGTGGAAAAAATGGATTAAATTCTACAGGGCATGTTTGTCATGTTTACTGGTACAGCAAAACCAACAGAGTGGGTTTGCATAACTGGGTGTTCTACAAACCCAGTGTCCTTTCCCCAGCATGAAATGGCATCTCTGTGAGTATGAATCTACCCCAACAAGCCATGACTTGTGAGTTTCTGTGGCCATTTCTAGACTTGTTGTGGCATCTGAACCAAGATGGTACAAGCCCAGGATCCCTATTTGGAGGTTCAGGAAGTGGTGAGCAGCAGAGACCTCTACCAGCCATGCCCCTGCCTGCTGTTTCAGGCTGTCAAGAAGGAGAGGTGGGTTCAGCCTGCCAACTAAAGCTCCATCGTCTCTCCCATTGGCCCCAAATAGCTAGTAGAATAGGCAAGGAAGAAAATGGAACTGGCTGAATCTCCAGCTGCCTGAAGCTGGCTTCTTTTTCTCGTATTTCTGTCTGCTGATTCAGTTGGGGATGAACCACATTCTCCTGAACTTTCTCCCAAGGAGACTCTTGATAATGCAGCTCATGCCAATGTCACACCAAAGAAGATTTAGGAAGAGACACATTCCCAAGATGTTCCTCCAGTAGGGCCAAGAGGACACAACTGCCTTGCTTTCTTGCTTACAACTCTGCTCACTTCCCTGAGGAAAGAATTTTGCTCATCTCTGCCATTCTCATTCACAGCAGAGCTGACCAGCCTTTTTTGTTTTGATAATGAATGAGAAGCCTCTGACAGCTGCTCCCAATTGCAACCTGGGCACTTTGGAGTACATTTGATCCCTGGTTTACTCCCCTAGGGTTCTATTGTGCTGCCTGGGTAGTAGGTGCCTCACAATTTTTTGTGCTGGGCATATTGTGAGCCTGAGGCAAGCAAACCACACTGTGTCCAGTCAGTCCAGTCTGTTATCTGAGACAAAGCATAGATGGATGATATTGGATGGATGATCTTCCTCTTATTTATGTGAGGAAAAAATATGTTCATATTTACTATTATTTTTATAGCAAAAGTCTATTTTAAAGCAAAAGTCATACTGAATAAAGATTTGTAGGCTGGAGTTCACCTTATTAGATGCATCTAGTATTATCCTCAAATGGCAGGAATATAGATATTGGGAGACAAAATGGAGCTGCATGGCAGTAAAATGCAATAAGTATCATTTAATTCTGTATAAACTGAAGGCAGGGAAAATGAAAATACCATACTGGTAGTACATCGATTATAGACAACTAGTACTTTTCAACTTAACCTGATATTGGGAGTGTAATATTTTATTGCATGTTTGTAATGGCTACTGATGTATTTTGCTTTCAAGTTTGTGTAGCTGACAGTCTGGAGTTTAATATGATGCAAGTGATTGGTTGCAATGCAGTCAAGACGTAGGTATCCTTGAACCCCTTTATGTGGATTTACTCTATGACATTTTAGTGACAAGCCAACAGAGCCATATACAAACCTTATCAACTAGCTGGTGTGAAGAAATATAGTTTTAGATACATTTATTGTTAGTTCAGTTTGAAACTGTGATTTATGAAGCATCAAAGTAATTTTACTCAGAAGAAGTTCAGGGTTTACATGTGTTTTTTGTGCTTCTCGCTGAAGTCTTGCTGACATGAAAATGAATTTGTGATCCCTCTGCGAAAAAATGAAGTCCCCTTTAAAAATATATCAAAATATGGAAAATAAAGCTAGCAATTGGGAAATATTAAAAAAGCAAGCGTCTGGTTTGTGTCACAGTTGCACTCACTTCATTTCATCTGGCACTGGTAGAACAGCACACACTAAAGTTTTTCCTTTTTCATTCATTTTGGTTTTAGCATGGCTTATAAAGTGTCTTCTCTATTTTTGAAGCATATAAATGAAGCTATTCAAGGTACTTTTAACCTTCTACCCATTAATGATTTATTAAGTAGCTTAACATTTAAAACTGTTTATTGCTTTTTTAAAAACTAGCAATGACAAACACTTGCTCTCAGTTTAATTTTTCTTTTAAAGCATATGTGTTTGTCATAGTTAAATCTTTTATTTAAGGTTTTTTTAAGTACTTATACTGTAGAAAACACTCTGAGCATCCTATTACTCAGTATTATTGGTGTTAAATTGTCTTATTAATCTTTTGTCATTTTAGATGATGTAAAATGGCACTGTAGTCTGTATTCAGTCATTTTTCCGCTTCTGATAAAGAAAATAAAATTTTTCTCATAAAGAAAAAGCATATTTCAGTTAAAGTTACTGTGCTTCTGGTCATGCATTTCCTTGCATATTAATAACTATCGCATAATCACGTCCTATGGCAGTGATGCTCAATCCATTAGGATTTGACTAGGAGTCTTCCTAGATCAGAGGAAACCCAATAAGATGTTTTGCACTCATATGGGATGTTGCCTCTGATAAAGACTAATAGAGATAATAGTTTTTATGGTACTTTACACATTAACTGCAGCTAACATTCATTATGCCAGTTGGTTCTGCCATTTCCTTCAGTTAGGGCTTGGGGTAAAGTGTAACTATATTCTGAAGTCAGTTGGTATTGATACGTAATATTTCAGAGTAAGATACAATTCTGGTAGTTGCACATATTTTAAAAAATGGTTGAAAGTTGCTGTTTTATGATGGAAAAAATTTATAAGGAAACATTCCTATCATTATATCATAGACATGATGGATCAAGGGATCATTTGTATAATTTATATAGAACATAGTAGTAAGGTATGAAAAATGCAGTCTTTTTTTTTCACTGATTTCTCTAATTGAAATAATTGCAGTGCAGTCCTATACACATTTACTCAAAAGTATTTCTCACTGAGTTTAGTAGGACTTTACTTCAAGGTAAGTGGTCTATAAAATTGCCTTAGGAATATCATACTTTCATTCATACAAAATTTAATTTTAACACAATAGTTTGTAGGGGGATTTTTTTGCTAGTCATAGAAATAGTGTACTACTTATGAGAGGGACAAAACTTACTCTTGCAGTTGTCCAGTATTAACATGTAAAGGAGGACAATTGCTATATGAGGAAAATTTAATCTAGATATTGTGTAATTCAGACAGTAAATAACTGAAGTGCTAAAAACGACATCTCTTTCCTTTCTATATGCTAGGACTATTGTAAGATCTGGGAATGAGGTTTTGTTGACAAGTGCTGCTTTTTTATCCTTCCATCCCTTTTAAACTGTGATTTTCTGTCTCAAACACACTTTATAAAATCCCAGTCTGTGTGCTTTGGTTACCATAGGTTATAGCAACCAAAGCCAGCTTTTTAAAAGAAACTTCACTAGCATAGGGACACATAGTGCATTGTGTCTCATGGGAGCCTAGGCAATTGTTCATAGCAGAAGTGCATCCTATAAAATGATTAGAAAAGTAGCTACATGAAAGAATCAGAGAGTGGGAAGAGAGACTTTTTATTAGGTTGGAAACTTACAGTACTGTCCTGATTTTAAATTGGTACTAATTGACTGAGAAAAATATTTTCAATCTTTAATTTATCCTGCATGCTCCATTGTTTAAACTGCTGCTTCCCATTCCCCTATTAAATATAGTCAGTAATACTAGAGTTCTTGTGTCTCAAGAGATGGTATGTGCATTATCCGCAGTCCCTGCCACGTCAGCCACGACGACCTCTGAGGACCTCTGTCAAAGCCAGCAAACAAGGCGCTGGGTCAGAAATGTCTTTTTATTTTCCAGTCTGGATCCTAACCCCTCTTTTTTGTTGTTGGGGAAAGTAGATGTAAGATTCCCTAATTATTTCAAAGTGCATACAAAGACTAAAAATCCTTAGGTACATCAAGTGGAGCTCTGCTTTTATTGGCAAACCCTTTCTTCTCTAAATTGATGGCAAACATAGTATTCTCTGTTCAGACAGTTAACCTTTCATCCTTCCTGTAAGAAAAATTCCATCCAGAGCCAGGCCACTTTGCTATTTAGAATAGTTTAAAGCAAGGGGGTAGTGATGAGAATGTCATTTATAGTGCTTATCACTATTTTTAAACAACTGTTAGCATTAGTAGTCTGGATGTTTTAGGCATTGTATTTCATAAATACTTGGAGGTCTTGCTTCATATTTACAAAATACCAGAAGAAAATTCAAATGTGGAAAAAACGTTGAACAGAATGTTCTTCTTCTTTTTTTGCTCATGTGAATTGCACCTGGATGTGTGACACATCCTGTTTCAGTAGAAAAGACCCTTCCTCCTGCAGTCAGCTTATCGAAGGCAAAACTACCATTCCACTTCCATCATTTGTTTCTTCTCAGCTGCAGGACCTCTAATGCAACTTTACAATTCTTTTCAATGATTTTACAGTGGTGCAGTAGAAAAAGACTTGGAAGGAATAAACATACTTTATAAAATGCATAATATTCCAGTCAGTGTTAGCTTTTTTCATGCTGTTCTCCAGTATTTTCTTTTTGTTACTTTGGCCCTTTTCAGAACTAGCCATGTTGCAGTGTTAGTGGTTGGATTTGTAGAACAAGCTACGCCAACTTGTGAATAAAGCGTGTTGGTTGTCCATGAACAACCCAAGCTGCATCTGAGAGACGAGGGGTGCTGTGGATTGTTTTCCTGTTCCTTCCTCCTCAGTCCTCCATCAAGTACCCCAGTATTCTTTCAGTCAGAACTTGTCTTGTTTTACTTTCCCTGCCATAATCAGTGACTTGTTTCATCTGCTGCTATTTTCAAAAATATGGAATTGGGGTTGTATGCTATTATTATTACTATTAAGTCCCAGAAATCTGTACAAATGTCTCTGTTTTGTTTTATTTTGATCTTTCAGAGGTGCACAAGTGTGCACATATGACTATCAAAGGGAGTGAAGTGCACACATAGATAGAAATTGACCAGATGTGATATCATATAGGCTACTATGCCCACAGTTGCTGAATTGTCAATTGAAAATCATTGGTAAATGGAAGAAAGCAGACGTAGGTGCACCAAAAGGGGGGTGGTCATAAAATCTCCCCTTTAGCCATGTTACCCTTTGATTTCAAGTGTTGAACTGACCATTCTCAGTGGCCTCCACATTTTTAACATTTCTCCAGGTCTTCAGCTACTCTATAATGGAGAGATATTAATCCCATCTTTTACATTTTTCCTTTTTGGAGCATTTACTTCAGTGGTTACTGTTTCCTGACATTTCTTAAAACAAATCCTAAGAGGGTTACTGAATGGGTTGGAATGAATGGGGTCGCTTGCGGGAGTTACGAGTTCTACTGGTGCCTTATTCTATTTTTTCAAACCTTCAAATTTGTTTGCATAGCTATATCTGTATCTATCTGTCTAATCATTTGCTTACTAGGAAATTAACACAGACTTCACAGGTAAGAAGTGAATGGAGTGGAAAAATACACCAATATCTTTCCATTTGCTTCCTAGCCATGAAATCTGCATGTTTTTCCTAGGTTTTATTCTTTTAATATATGGGGAATATACAAGAAATTTCATTTCTGGGAAGTTAATACAAAGGAAATATATGATATATATAATTAAATACATAGTCATCTTTCCAGTCATGACTACTTTGACAGGAAAGAGTTTTTGCCGCACTTGCTAACTGGTTTGATAGGTGCTTTCTACTACCCTTAATAAAATTAGTCTCTCTGATTCAGATAAAAGAAAAAACTGTTGTGGATTTAACAAGCCCTAGAAAAAGCCATATGTTATCAGGAGAGAGGTAATCCAAGAGACTTTTGGAGTTCCAAAAGCTCTTTGACAAAGGCCCTCATCAAAGACTTAGCAGTCATGGAAATAAGATGGAGGTGGGAGTCCTTTTATGGATCAGTAACTGGCTAAAGAACAGAAAGCAGAGGCTGGGAATAAATGGTTCTTCATCATAGTCTCTGTGCATCACACATATGGGTGCTGCCTCTGCGCAGTGCTCCTATTCAAGAAAATTTCTTTAGCTTAGCCTAGAACTTTCCATGGGAGCCCTGCCCCCTTCCTTCTCCTATATAAACAGTGGGCTCCCACCATTTTCTCAGTTTGCTTTTGACCACCATATGTGAGATGCATCAGGTGTCTCTAGCATTCTTTGTTTCACTTCATTCTCAGAACTTTCTTGCCTTAGAACTTATTCTTAACAGTTATTTCCCCTCACATTCTCTTCTACAGTCACTCATTCTTTTGATCCCATTTTCCTTTCATTCTTCCCCTTCCCTTTCCTCAGCTCCACTTATAAAAACAACAAAAGAAACCATAGTATCATCTTTCTCTTTACTCTTCTGACTACCTTATGTTGCTGAGCAAACCAGCATTCCTCCTCCTGCCTATTTTGCTTTGGGCAAGGAACACTGTATAGATAAATGTAAACACTGCCAAGCCTTCATGGAACAGGCTTGCAGGAACTGGGCAGGCAGGCTCTGCATGGAAATGTGGAACTGTGCCCTTGGAGCTATGTGTGAGGTGATGGAAAAAAAGGAGCACAAGCCGCTTCCACCCCTAAAGAGGCCCATAAAAAGTGCCTGGCAACTGGTACTGTGGCGAAATCTAAGCCAACTACCTCCCCTACCAAACCTCGTGTTGAATCAGAGGTGCCCAAGAAAAGGAAGGAAAAGACAAAGCACCTCGAAACTGAGGCTGCTGGATTGGCAAAAAGGGCTAAAAAGCAGAAGAAGCACTCCAAATAGGCAGAGCCACTCTGTAGGGAGGCAACTCCTGTGGAGCCCTCTAACCTGAGGGAATCACCAATTTGAGGATCTCCAATCTGATGGTCCCCGACGCCTATCCCCTTAGAACATGAAGTCCAACCCAAGTGTCTGTCTCCAGCATTGTACTCTGACTGGGAAATCGGAGATTCTCCAATCCATTCACTGGCTAAATCTCACAGTCTGATATCATAGACATCTCGCCCGTTCTTTGGACTGTCACCTGTGCAACCATCACCAGCTTCATCTCACCACTCCATCCCTCTTGTGGAACCAACATTGCAACCATTTGGTGGACATCCGTACTGGTACCCATCTCCACCACACTACTACCAAGGTTACCAATGGGATCTGACAGTTGAACCCCAGCAGTATACCTGGCCAGTTCCATCTGGAAGATTGCTTCAGCATTGGTTGCCCCCAGGTTACCAACCAAGAAGTGAACAAGGACCTAGCACTTCTGGAACTCATGCTCCACTGGAAGGCATCCATCAGTTTCCCTCTCTGTCCTCTGGCTCAGATTCTTTGGAACCAGTGAACTATGTGGAAGCTGACTGTTCACAACTGACTGAACCGCAAAGCATACCAATTCATCAGAACATCACCTCCATCCTAGAAGAGGTTTCTTCCCCACTACAAACGGATTGTACCATCCTGATGTTTTCTTCCATCCTGACAAAATCAAATCCTATTACTTCAAACGGCTCCACCATTACAATGTCTTCCACAGGACCAACAGAACTGAATCTGACTGCCTCACATTGCACCACTCAAGGAGGTACCTCTGCAACCCCACAGGCTGATTGGGACAATTTTATGTCCAGAGCAAGGGACTAGGACCCTGGGGTCCAATTGGTCCTATCAGCAGCACTTAGACCTTCTACTTGACACTCTTATTCTTCTAAATGGTTTGAAAACGTTGCTTCTTTCCATGATTTTGTCCCCTCTTCTGCCTCTATCCAGAGTGTTTTGGAATTCTTGCACTCTCTCCACTTGTCTGGACTCAAGCCAAGATCAGTGAAAGTTTACTTGTCTGCAATTTCTGCCTTCCGTGGGCCAATCTAGGGGCACTCCACTTTCTCCAATCCATTATCCAGGTGGTTTCTGAGGGGACTCAAAAACCTGTACCTTCCTACACAACTGCTGATTCCCTCCTGGACTCTTTCTGTGGTTTTACACTCCTTAACCAAACCGCCGTTCAAACTTCTCACAACTATTGATTTAAGACTTCTCTCTCAGAAAGTTTGTTGCAATCACTTCAGCTAAATGAGCGAGTGAGCTTTGTGCATTACAGGTAGACCCCCCCCCCCCCGTACTTAACCTTCCACACAGAAAAAGCCATCCTGATGTGTCCTTTCTACCCAAGGTCCCATCGTCCCTTCATATTAATCAAGAAATCGTCCTCCCAGCTTTTTACTCATTTCCCTCTTTGGACATTGAAAAAGTGTTTCATTCCCTTGACATCTGTTGTTCTTTAGTGTTCTGCCAATCCGGAATGGAATCCATATATAAGATGAAACGACTATCAAATATGCTGAGCAATACAGGGGACCAGTATGCCCGCAATGTTTGGTGCACTGGATCATACTGGCTTATCAACTGCCTTCCTTGGACTTACTTGATCAACCTAGGGCTCATTCAACAAGAACTGTTTCAACATTGATAACCTTTCATGCCAGTTTCCCAATTGAAGACCTTTGCAGGGCAGCAACATGGACTAATCTGTCAGCGTTTGTTAAACATTATAAACTAGACATTAGAGCAAAGAAAGGCTGCTTCTTTGGGAAAGCAGTATTGTATTCTATTATGCACTGATATTTCTTAACCAGTTATTTATCATGGTAAGCTCTTACGTTCATACATGTCTACTATTGGACTATGGCATTAATGATAAGGGTTGTATGCACACTTTAATATGCAGAAGCATTACAAGTTATTGGCTCAGTGCACCTGTTTCCACATTCAATAAATGAGTTCATGTACAGTAAAATGGAGGATACAGGTGGCGCAGTGGTTTAAACTGCTGTGCTGGTTGATCAAAAGGTCGCTGGTTCAAATCTGCAAAACGGGGTGAGTTCCCATTGCTCTGTCCCAGCTCCTGCCAGCCTTGCAGTTTGAAAGCATGTAAATGCAAGTAGATAAAAGGTACCACTTCGGTGGGAAGTTAGCAGCGTTCCATGCACTTCAGTGTTTAGTCATGCCGGCCACATGACCACGAAGACTGTCTGGGGACAAACATTTACATGTTTACAGTAAAACATGAGTACGAGTTATACCTAATTCTTGTCTTAGACTTTTAGATATATACTATATTTATATGTTGCCCTGCTGACATCTCCTGCCTCCAATCAGGGATGTTTGCTAATCACCCATATCTGTGACCACAGCGAAGAAATACGAGTACAGGTTGCATACCTGAAACCATGGTTCTTTGAGTGGTCATCTGTGCATTCACCCAACCCACCCACTGGCCCCACTTTGGTGTTGGTGGCTCGATAATAACAACTCATGATGACTTTGCTCTCAAAAATATTAATATTTTTTGAGTAGTAGACACATTTTATAATTTCTTACAACACAAAGGTGGCAAATGTTGGTCTTCAGTGAAACTGAGAAAATAGTGGGAGCCTGCTGTTTATATAGGGGAAGGGAGGGAGTGGGGCTTCCATGGAAAGTTCTAGGATAAGCTAGAGTAATCTTCCCGAATAAGGGCACTGTGCAGGCACAGTACCCATATATGTGAATATACAGATGACCATTCAAAGAACTACATATACAGGTATGCAGCCAGCTTTAACTTAGCCTGATGAAGGAAGATAACCATTGGGGTCCCATAAGTTTATCTGTTAAAATCAACACTTTTCAGTCCATTTGTTAATGATCTGGAATTAGGAATAAATAGTGTTCAGGTTTGCCGATGACATCAGACTATTTATTGTTATTGTTACATGTTGTCACATCATTGCCAATTTATGCCAGCCCTGTAAATGAAAGCACTCCAAAATGTCCTGTCCTTGACATGCCTGATCATCTCTTGCAAACTTAAGGCAGTTGGCAGCCTTTATGGAATTGATACATCTGATATTTGGTCAATTTTCTTCTCAGTTACAAGTATAGGGTGATGGAATCTGAGTTAGCAGAGACTGATCAAGGGGGGGTTCTTGTTGTGATGGTGGCCAGCTCAATGAAAATGTCAACCCAGGGCACAGCTGCTGTGAAAAAGGCAAATTACATGTTAGTTATAGTTAGGAAATACACTTTAAAAAATCCTGCCAGTGTCACACTCTTATATAAATTTATGGTGTGGCCAAGCTTTGAATATTGTGTACAGTTACAGTCATCGCATGGGAAAAGGGACAATTTTGAGTTAGGAAACATGCATGGAATGTTCACATGGCACATACTTATGCTATGGAATTCACTGCCCTAGGAAGTTGTGTTGACCATCGATTTAGATGGCTTTAAAAGAAGATTGGATAAATTCATGGAGGAGACTTTCAGTGTCTACTAGGGCAGGGCAGTATTCCAGAAAACATCAGTTACTGTAGTCATCCTACTTGAAGGATGATATGAACAGGATTAAGTTCTGTCAATATTGCAAAATCAACTATGCACTCTTCTGTATCTGCAGGTAAGAAATCTATGCCAATTACCACTGGAGGTACAGACATAGGTATATGAGAAGAAAATCTTCATCCACATGTTGCTGACTGTTTAGTTAAGTTGGGGAAACAATTAGCCCAAAAACACCCAGTGAACTCCAAAGCTGAGTGGGACTACAATGCAGATTGTCTGAGTCCTAGTCCTCAGTCTTAACCATTACACTACACTGGCTCTAATTTCATCCTGTTCTTAACTTCTGAACAAAACGTTCTTAAGTCCCTTTCTTTCCTTAGCTGCGTTTCTGATGTTAGTTGAAATCCAATTTTAACTAAAAAGTATAGCCAGACCATATGTATAAATTTGATGCATGCTGTCACTTTTAAGAAAAGACCACTTGTACATATGAATATGAAACACACAACTTGTTTCCTGCTTCAGTAGAATGTAAGTTGTTGCACATATTATCTTCCATTTAAAACGTTTTCCCTTTTTAACCTTGGTATAATCATACTTTAGTAAGCACAACTCTGAATTTAAATGTGGTTTTCAACCAAGCTGACACCTTCAAGTTAATGATGCTTTCAGCTGCTAAAAAGCTTCAAATACCATCATATGAGTTAAAATGCTTTTAAAGGCTTATTAGATTTTAATGGACATTTTACATGCTTTATGACAAAAGAACGGTACAGATTTGCTACTTTCAAATAGCCATAAGGTGAAGGTGATAAAAATTTAACTTTTTATTTTAAAATCTAGTATGCAGAAGATTTCCAGAGGGGGAAACACAGGAGATAAGCAATTTATTTAGCATGTGAGAAAAAAAAATCCCCTCCGTATAGCATTTACCTCCAAAATGATAGTTGATGAAATATTCCTCACATGTTCTGAAGTGTAGGCTGCAAGTGTGTTTGACAGTAACAAGCAATCTTTAGGAGACAAGTGTAACTTTTTAATGCTTGTGGTAAATGTATCTTTTGTTAGCACTCTTGTACCAACTGATCTAGAGTAGTTTTAGATAAAAGACTAATGTTTATTTTTGAGGGAAATAGCAAGATGCTTTGGATTGCTGCTTGTATCGGGGTCTTCTGTTGATAGTGCAGACCTATGTGGAGAACTTTCTCTGGGCAACAAATGGGGGAAAGGATCAAGGTACTCCCTGCTATTAATAAACATGCTATCAGATAACATCTTTCCTGTCTCATAGTCTGCCAGCTATCTATATTGATGGAGTGTCATATGCCTATAAGCCATTCTGTGCTAGGGCAATGAGAAGTGCTCTCTCAGGGCCCATTCATCAAGTATTTCTGTAGCTGTTTGTTAAAAAGAAATTCTGAATGTGTAGCTGTATAAATGAAGAGAAAATGAAAGCTGATGCACTTTCCCCCTTTTTATCAGCAAACTTATGCAGATTCTTCAGTGGTAATAGCTGTATGCTGTCCAAGGACTTTTGTAAATACAAGAAGATTCAGCTGCTTTTTTGTAATGGGAGCAACTCCACATTCAATCATTTTAAACTCTTTTTTTCACTGTTGGCTTTACTTCCAGTTCTTTAGCTATACTGGGGGAAATTGATAGGTTAGTACACAGTTTTGATAGCATCCTTGACATATTGGGAAATGTAAAATGTTTTTAATTTTATTGCTATTTAAGGGATTATGATTACCCTGATGGGTGACAGCTGCTTGTTGCCAAATATCACGTAAGATGCGTTTGTACTTGCCTTTAGAGCTTAGTTTCATTTTTTGTGGTATATGCACATTGTGGCACAAATATTTTGATAGCCAGAATCCTTGGGTTACAGTTCCAGCTAAAAGCAGCACCTTCCTACTAGCATAGTATGTCCAGGTAAGTGATACACATTTTGCACATGTGCTTTGCTAGTTGGTGCAAATTTGTCAGCGCTACCAAATAAGACTGTACCTCCCCATGTCATTGCTTTAGTTTGTTTGTTTTTTGGTAAGAGTTAGAGAAAATAAAATGGAAAGTTAAGATGATTGCTAGCAATGTGAATCACTGAATAAGATCACTACAATGAGTAGATTGTCATTGATTAGCAACCTGTTGTTCAGAGAAATTATTCTCCCCTGCTGAATGTATGATCTCATAAGAAATACTTACTGCATGGTTTAACTGTACATGGTTTAACATGGTTTAGCCAGTTTTCTGTATTAACTTTGGGGCCTGTAAAAATAATGATAACAAAGATAATGTCTGTTCTCATCACTGAGCAGTCTCGGTCATTCTGCACTTATCTGAGAAATCTTTTCAACTCATGTAGGTGGGCCAGCTCAGCACACTTTGGTTTTGGCTTCTCCCATTTTCAGTGTTAAGCAGTGCTTCTTGGATGCATGGACTGGGAATATTTGAGGCTACAGTCTTTCTAAAATGAAACAGGTGTGGGTAGGTAGGATCAATCTTTTGGACAGAAGAAACAACTATCTATTACAGAGATATTAAATGTAGTTTCAGTGAGCTAGTGAACCTTTAGTCTGTCATGGAGTACACAAGCAAGTGAAACAAATGGTTTTGCTCAAACAATTACACTCCTGATAGATTGTGGTTAGTGGTGATGCTGATAATGGTGATTCTGGTGGTTTTTTTTTGTTTTGTTTTTTGTTTTTTTGCAACATCTGCATGAAAGGTGAAGGTACTGCAAATAGTTATCACAGCAGCCTGACTAGTTTTCAATTTTTTTTTTCAGATAAAAAATTCACATTTACTGTGCATGAGATATGGTTGGAATATCATAACACATCACATCAGCAGTGTGACATTTTAATGATTGCATTCATCAGTAGCACACAAGTAATCAGTAGAGTTAAATAACTTTGCTGGCCAGAAGTGTTGTTTTTCATTTTTATTATTAAAATGCATCATGAACTCATTTGTGAGAAGAGTGTTGGATTGACAACTGTTATTCTATATTAGCAGTTGCCAGACTATTATTTTAACTTCAAGGAACCCTTTCTGCACTTACTTACATGGTGACAAACTGCTGTATGCAGGAATTTCCATGGGAAAGGAGCTATAAAAGATGATAGGCCATATTCTAAGGGCCACACTCAGTTCATGTGGCATACTGGTCAATCCTGAGAGACCTTGTATTCATAAGATTCCCCTGTGAATATGAATTTTCTTTGTGGGAATTTTGCCTAATAATAGAGGTCTCTGATAACCTTCCCAAGGTTTGAACACATTTTGAATACCACTCTTAAATAATTTTTAATAAAACATAGATTACTGTTGTGTAGATTTCTATAACAATTTTGTGTAGATTTCTGTAACAATGAACAAACTTTTTTCCTGACTTAAGTCTACACCTACTTCCTTCTCTCTCTCCCTCTCCCTCTCCCCACATGCATACACATCTTGATCAGCTCTCAGAACAATAAGAATAAATGTAAGGTAAATGTAAAGGTTTCCCCATGACATTAAAGTCCAGTCATGTCTGACTCTAGGGAGTGATGCTCATCTCCGTTTCCTAGCCGAGGGAGCCAGTGTTTGTCCTCAGTTTCTGTCATCATGTGGCCAGCTTGACTAAATACTGAAGTGCTTGAAATGCTGTTACCTTCCCATCGAAGTGGTACCTTTTTATCTACTTGCATTTGTATGCTTTCAAACTGCAAGGTTGGCAGTTGCTGGGACAGAGCAAGGAGAGCTCACACCATTGTGCAGATTCGAACTGTCGACCTTTTGATCAACCAGCCCAGCAGCTCAGCGGTTTAACCCACAGTGGCACCGCATCCCCATCAATAAGAAGGTATCCCCTAATAATTACATGATTCTTTTGATTTACAAGTTATGTTAAACCATAGTTTAGTATCACTGTGACAAAGTTAATGAAACTTGAACCCACATGCTGGCCTGGTACAGCAAAAACGGAATGTTTGGAGGTGTTCACTCTTTCATTTTTGATAACTAATTTTAATTTAATTTAGTTTAAACATTTCTACCCTGTCCTTTGCACAAGCCTCAACTAATATGACCTATGGTTTGAGCCAGTAACCAACTATGGGTTTACTATAGTTTTATGAAATACTGTTTGTGTTTCAGATGGCTTGCTAAATTGCTAAACTGAAATGTCAGCAGTAGTTTCTGATCTACTGAGGGAGAGCATTTATTTATGTATTTATTTTTCTGTACTACTCAATAGGCATTGCTCTCTAGGCAATGAGCAATTGTGATAAATGCTATAAAGTACAATGAAGAATGAAAATAGAATTAAATATAAAATTACATTAAACATTTGAATCCAAAATTTTATTACAAAGACCCAAGGTCTGTTGTGACTAGTTCTTGTAATACAGAATATGGGTTAATGTTATATATGAAAGCTCTCTGTGTTTTCTATTTGAGTCTTACCCTCTCTTTTACCCAATAATTATTCAGCGTGCATAATATTGTGCTGTCTGGATAATGATAATCCATTTTGAATTTCCACATTTCTCAGAAGATCTGGTGTATCCTTGCTCCTTTACTCAGTTTGATATGTCACCTATATGTTAATGTGGCTAGAATGGAGATTGTGTTTTACGCACAGGATGTTTCCCCATATAGTGACCTTCCTTTTAGGACATACAGAAAATAGATATCAAAGTTGATGAATAATTTTTAAATAAAATAATCCGCACTCAAATGATCATTATATCATCTCGTTATAAGTATTAGAGTATTATATAGATACGTTATATAGAAGATAGTACAATATGTTTGATAGTGTTGTGTCTAGCACTGCCCATCCAGCAGCAGAATGGAGAAAGAGATTTGAGGGATGTACTCAGGCTTCAGGGGGAAAAGAACAAGCAGAATCTACTTGCATGAAGTTGGCTTTAACTCATAATACAGGAGAATTACCAGAAGCTAGTAAATGAGACGTGGATGAAAGGAAGTCTCAGTTAATGATAATCTGTCACCTAGAGCAAACATGAGGAAAAAGTATGTGTGCTTTTCACTAGGGCGTCCTTGCATTTCACAGTAACTGGTCTTTTGAGATGTATACTGTTGGAATTAACGTCAGGGGAGAATCTGCTGTAATTTTGACCTTATGAATTATGGTGTTTCAGTGCAAGAAAAATAGTTCTGAACATTCTACATGGATAATGTCAAGATAGTTAAAATAGTAGTACTTGTTTATTGGAGAATGGGATTATCAGTCATCATGGAAAAGCATGAAATGTATGATCTATTCCATGTATTTATTTAAACTTTGGAGTGTGCCTATAATTACTCAGACTGTGAGAGATTACCACATCAGGGAAATCTGAGTTTCATTTAAAAATGTTATAATCAGACATAGAGGTAATTACTACGGTAAAAATGCAGGATACAGCAAATATGAATTACATTTATTTTAGTCATAAATGGAAAATGAATCTGACTTACCCTAGTATCAGCATTCAGTCTCACCACATATGCATGATCATTTTCCTTTCCTTTTTTTCTCTTAGTTTTTTTGTTTTGTTTTGTTTAGATTATTCTACTCCAAAGAATCTAAACAAACAAGAAACAAAATGCCTCACAGTACAAGGAATACTTGTTTGTGAGGAGGTAATCTAGTAGGCAGTAGTAAGTGACAGCATGTGATGATCATCCTTGCAACAGGGGTCAGCTGCACAAGTATGGCATTTGATTAAAAAATGAGCCTTTGCTCATCGATAGGCTGTCACAGTGCCAAGTCATGGCTACCTTTTAGCTATTGATTAGTGCAATTCACTGGGGAAAATATTCCTTGCAGAGTGTCTTCAAAGCATGGTAGTTATTGAGATACTGTACTCAGTACATTTTGTTTATTTAATCTCCTCAGCATATTGTTTGGTTTACTTGTTTTGTGTGCATTATTTTTCTAGAAGATTGATGTAGTTATTGATGTTAGTAATATTCCACCTTAGAGCACCCAACATCGTTTCCCTCCTGCCTCACTGTTGCAATAATACATTAAAATAAACATGGATTCTTCTGGCAAAGGAGAAATGGTAACTTTCTGAAGAAATTAAGTAGCAATTAGTTTGTATAGTATTTTAGGAAGCTTTATTATTGTTTAGTCATTATTCATTGTTTGGTCAGCAGAAAGTTGGATGAAGATTTCAGCTGAAGAATTTTTAAATTTAGTCATGTGCATCAGTTCATGTAATTTTTCATCTTCTTCTCATGCCTGTAAGTTTCAAGAGAGGACAGTTGTAGCTTTGAGTGCAAATATGTCTGGTTTTGGGCTGGAGATGGCTAAAAGCAAGTACTGGTAACATTCTTAAGTACACAGGGAACACATTTTTAAGCAGCAAATCTAGAAAAAGGAACTAGATCTAGAAAAAGGAACTAATAAAAGCAATAAAGTTTAAGTAAAATGCATGTAGCAATTATCTTCTAATACAGTCTTTTTATACATTGTTCCCCTCATATGCTTCCTTTATCAGTCCTCATCTATCTGGTAGCTCATCCACTAAGCCTTCCTGCATTGCAGTATTGTTTTTTAACACCAGATTGGTCATACAATCTTTAACACCAGTAATAAGGTCTTACTCATTCACCATTTAATTGTGAATGAAATTGATCATATATTACTGAAACCTGGGTGGGATATATGGGTAAGGCCACCATGACCCAACTCTGCCCATCTGGGTATTAGCATAGACTGGGGGGCTGAGGGGAAAAGAGTTCCTGAGATACACAAAACTACTCTTTGTCATCAACTGGAGACACACACGTATTGGAGTTGCGTTCTCTCTGAAAGTCCATGCTGTCACTGGACTGGACTTTTCAGCATTTTCAGTTGCTTCACTAGCTTCAGCCTCTCCTGGTCAGGAAGATTTCATCACAGGGATACAGGTGCTGGTGCCCTCAATATTAGAGGAAAGTGCTCTATACAGGGCTGTTCTTAAGCCTTGTCTAAGGGTGATGCAACAGTTTGACTGTTGTTGGATGTTGCTTCTTTTCAGAATGCAGTTGAAGCAACTGTACTGGCTGACTAGTCTTTACTGGAGGAAGTTGCAGATTATAGTGTAAGTAATATGCAAAGCCTTGAAGTACTTGGGACCAGGATACCTGAGATAACATCTTTTCCTTTAGCAGCCTGAGGTCACTGAATGATATTCACCTTGTGGTCCCACATGTGGATGTATGGTCTTTTTTGAAACCACCTGGAAGAGAGCCATCAACATGGCTGCTCAATTTCCATGGAATTGCCTGCTTTGGAATGTCAGGTAGACACAAATATTGTGCTGTTTTTAGTTCATGCTGAAGGCATCTTTTTTGGGAGTTTTTTCTTGCTGACAAGCCATAGTTTTAATGTTATTTGTGTTCAATATATTGTTTTCATTCTTTCATCTGTTTTTAGCTTCTGCTCACCCCTGCAAAATCTGCCTGGATATGGGGCAGTATACAAATATTGTAAGTAAACAAACATTTATTTGGTGTAAAAATTGACCTAGAAATGGTTGGAGAGATTATTTCTAAATTACCTTGAATGGAAAAGAATGATTTTGTGAGAGGACATCATACTCACAATGTTTTCTAGCCATATTATTTTCCATTGGATAGTGAAACACTAGCTGTACCTGATTCAGATCTGTAAAGACTGAGAAAGTTCTGGCTTGATTTAATCCAAGACCTACTTGTTTGTCTTTCAGTCAGTCCAAGGTATTTACAAAGTTTTCTTCCAGCAACATGTTTTGATTGGATCAGTTTTCTTCCTGTCAGCTTTCTTCACTTTCAAGCTATCACAGCCATACATAGTGATCAGGAAAACAGTAATGTGGATGACACTGTCCTTAAATCACCACTGAAACATCCTTACACTTAATCATTTGTAGTTCCTTCATTACTGCCCTTCCAAACCTCAGTCTTCTAATTTTTTTGGTGCACTCTCTATTTTAATTGATGACTGAGCCAAGTTATATAGAACCTTTCACAGTTTCAATTTCTTAATCATTGAACTTACCATTGCATAAATTTTCTGTAGTTGTGATTTTTGTTTTCTTAACGTTCAACATCCTGCTCTTGCACTTCTTTCATTTTCATCAGGAGTTATTTCAATTCTCTGCTGCTTTATGCCAGTAATATGGTATCATCTGCATATCTTAAATTAGAAATGGGCATTCTACCAGTTCTCTTTCTTCCTCTGCTCATAATCCAGCTTTCCTTATGAATTGTTCTGTGTACAGATTGAACAGATAGGATGATAAAATACACCTTTGTCTGTTGCCTTTACCAATAGGAAGGCATTTTGTTTCTCCATATTCTGTTCAAACAGGAGATCCTTGTACATGCTACAGGTCGCACAGGAGGAGAATCAAGTATTTAGACCCACCCATTCCTTTTGAAAACCATCTGTTAGCTTCTAGTGATTCACATAGTCAGAGGTTCTGCTGTAATCCATAACACATAGACCCATCTTCTGAAAAGCCAGCGTATATGGGCTATATAATCTTGAATGCTTTTTAACTTTTTGGAATCCAGTTTGAATGGCAGACATTATTGCTGCATGTAAGGTAAAATTCTTTCTTGCAAAATCTTGAACATGCTCGTATTTATTTCTGGGCACAAAAACTTCCACAGTCTGTCCTATAGAGCTTTCTCAGCTGTGAACTAGCTCTTGCCATTAAAAAATTAGCATGCATAAGTTTAAATGACAATAGGAATTCTTCCAAAATTTTAAGGTTTTTTAGTTGTCCTCATAAAGAAATTGTGCTAGCATGGACTTCAGCATTTACATTTCAGCATAATTATGCTGAGAAACACTTTTGAAAAAAACAGATACAAATATGGAAATTAGTGACTTAAATGAAACAACAGTCTAGGGGATATTTTTATGCTTTATAAAATTGAAATCCCATTATTAATTTGTGAATGACAGATTGGACTTGTGTTTATGAAAATAGTAAAAGTAGGAGCAAGAATGAGGCTGTAGTATTCAAGCATACAATTACTTTTTTCAATTTGTTGCTGAGCCTTTTATTTTTTTACCCCTTTATCAGTATTTCATGATAGATAACAAGTCTATAGATAAAGCATGTCTTCAAGTTAGAAGTAAAGCACAGCTTTTAATGACCTTTATCAGTCTGTTAAAGAGTGTTTGGTTGTAAAATAAAATAAAAAGGTAATGCAAAGTAATGAATTAAAAATAGAAATTGAAATGGAGTAATACATTCTACAATAGTTGCAGCTCTCTAATCATAGGTACCTTTCTGAGTTCTGCTCTCTGCACCTTTCTTTTGCAGTTGCTTTCATCTCCATAACAAAACTATAGACATACTCCACTGCCTTTCTTCCTATGCAAAATGTGACTTGAAATACCCTGACCTCATTTTAATTTGTATTCATTGCAAATGCTTATCTCACTTCTCTCTGAGAGGAATCTTGTCTTGGGAGAGGAAAATACGAAAGAGTGAATAAAAAAAGCCAGGATTCCTGTGTTGGACCTGAGGTTATGATGATCTTTTAAAAAGATAGAGTATGCAGTTCTTTGTGTACATTTATTAAAATTCTTTCCACAATTATAGCTTCAAGTAAGAGTACTTGCCAAGGTATTTTTTTTCCCTGTTAGCAAATAATGATTATAGTGTTCGCGCAATCTTCCCTTTTTATAATGTGAGATGATACTTGTCACAAAGTGCTTGGAATGCTGAGGGGTGGAAGGATGTAATTAACAAGTAGTTCGGTACTTTATTAATTTACCACATAGAGAGCTCAATATTCTTATTGCAAGGAGTTGTGATACCCTTCTTCTTGACTTTAAATTCAGTTTAGTAGGGTCTGTAAATAAATTGACAAGTATAATAGTGTACTAGGTGCATGTCTTATATTTACAAACTGTTTTCAGCTGATGAAGGTGTGTAACTTTTAGAGCACAGTGCAAATCCATTCTGCTAGTTTGTATTACAATTATTTTCTGTAGTGGAAATCTGATTCAAGACATACATTTTTAACACAGATCTATAATTTCTTTGGGTAGGCCGGTCTAAGAACATTAAACGTAATCCCCCCTTCCAAATGTAGAGGACCCTTTTTGCATGTTTACTTATGGTTGAGTAATGCATCATATAAAGCTCAGATAAAAGAACTATATTACCATATTTCATATTTTATATGTAGAAATTGAAGAGGAAGATCTTAAAATAAAAGTTCATTATTTACCAAATATTTATTCATTCCAAATTAAGATAGCAATTTATTTATCCACAAAAGTTACTGCAAAAGAAAGTTTTCATCTGTGAAACAAAAAAAGTCATCATTCCCTTTAATAGTGGATTAAGATAACTGAGTGTCTATCGGTTTGGACATTAAACTTAACAATAAAATAATGGGCTCAACATACACAGAAGACTCCCTAGGCATACTGAAGCATATATGTTTGCAAATTAAAAATGAAATAAAATGTTCCCTTCAAGCTTTCAGTACTCAATGTATATTGTTCAATCTATTGTCTGGAGCTGGAATTTCCTATTTACCTTTTTCTTCCTTGGGGAAGAAGTGGGAACTACTCATAGAAAACACATGAAATCTAGGATTATACTATAATTGTGAATAGATAGGAGCATGATCGCTCAGAAGCAGACTGTAGCAGGAAAGAAAGGGATTCATTCTCTTTAAAACTATGCCATTATTTTATGTGAAAAATGTGGGATGTTAGGTTCTTGTTAAACATTTAAAACATACTGAAGTATATGCATGTTAATGGAGCATAAACTTTTGCACACAATTGAGCACTGAATTTGGGTTCGGCAATATTTAAGCAGACTTATCTCAGTAAGAACCTGATTGGTATTTTGTATGGATAATTTTTGGTTGGATATGCATTTCATTAAAAAGGTGGATATATTGCAAGGCAGTAACAAGCAATTCTCTCTCAGACATTGTCTTCTCCGCAACCCTTAATATAGGGATAAAGGTATATTGCCATTGAGCCTTGGACCTTGTCAGGGCAAAACTGTGGAGAGTGTAGAGTGAACTGAAATGAAAGAGACGTAAAATGGGACAGGGATTGATTTGCTGATAAATTTATAATAAAAATCCTGGACGTGATGATTAGGATTGGCAGAATAATCATTATGTGGTTAGGTGTTTACATGCTAATGCTAGAAGTCTTAGGGACAAAATGGAAGAGCTGGAGTATCAAATGATAAAGGAGAATCTAGATATAGTGGGCATTATTGAAACCTGGTGGAGCAGAGATAACTAATGGGATATGGTCTTCTCTGGATTAAACTGTATACAAAAGACAGAGAAGGGCATGCTGGAAGAGGTGCTCTATGTTAAAGAGAGCATATAGGTCAGCAGACTTGATAATCTAACATGTGACGAGTCCGCCACAGAAGCACTATGGGTGAAAATTCCTGGCTCCAAAACTAACACAGTCATAGGAGCATGCTGTAATCCACGAGACCAGAATCCTCAGAGTGACCTTGAGATGGGAAATAAAATCAGGCAAACCCCCAGAAAAGGCAGTATTATAATATTGTGTGGCATTAACTATTTATGCATTGACTGGATAAATGTATGTCCCAGTTTTGACAGAGAGGATAAATTTCTTGATGTTCTGAATGACTTCCTCAGAACAGTTAGTGAAGGACTCAAACAGAGGGGAAGCAATACTGAATTTACTTCTAGGTGTGGTTGCTCAGGACATAGTATAGGATGGAAATACCATTGAGCCAGTAGGTAACAGTGACCTTTCTGGTGTCAGTTAGGGATTAGCTCTATTTATTAGCTCTAATATGCAGTTACGTGGAAGACTGCCAAAGAGGTGGAACATAATTGGGTTTGACTTCAGAAGAGGAAACTGATAAAGAAGAAACTGAAGAAGGGAATCAAAAAGTTTAAATCTCTTTAAAGCACTTGGAAATTACTCAAACACTATAATAGAGGCAGGGATAATGTGGATACCACAAGTGAGGAAAAGTAGCACAAAGTCCAGGAAATCACCAGCATGATTAATGCACAGGGTGAAGAAAGCATCCTTCAAAAAATCAAAGGATTTCATCCTTGTCCAAATGAAAAGAACAGGCAGAACCACAAGCTTGCACAAGACAGATGCAAGCAGACCATCAGAGAAACAAGGAAACGTTTTGAGGAGCCTATTACTTAAGCATTAAGGCCAACAATAATTATTTATTTATTCAAAAAAAAAAGAAAGAAAGTTAAAGAAGCAGTTGGACCATTTGATGTTAATGGAATTGAACGCAAAGAGGGGATGAGGACATTGCAGAGAATCTGAATGATTTTTTTCCAGCAGTCTTCATAGCCAAGGATGCTGAGCAGATACCTGTTCTTGTGTTTGTATGTATTCTGGAAGGAAGTCCAAGGAATTAAGGTGGATATTAGTGGCAAGAGACACAATTTTCAACCTTATTGACAAACTGAAAGTCAGAAAGTCACCTGGTTCAGATGGTATCCATCCCAGAGTTCTCAGAGAACTCAAACATGAAATTGATGACCTTGTTACCAAAACATGTACTATGTTGCTAAAATTAGCCCTTTTACCAGAGGATTTGAGAAAGGCCGATATGACAACAATTTTTAAAAAGGAATCTGGGGGATCCAGATAATTAGAGGCTGGCTAGCTTAACATCTGTTCTTGGGTGATCAGCTTGAAAAAATTATTAAAGATAGAATCAGTAAGCACATAAAGGGACAAGCTCTGCTAAAAAAAAGTCAGAATGGCTTCTTCAATGGGAAGTCCTGTTTCACTAACCGATTAGAGTTCTTTTGGAGTGCCAATAAATATGTAGATGGGGCAATTCTGTAGACATTGCTTGCTTGGCCTTCAAAAGGCTTTTGACAAAGTCCTTCACCAAAAGCTCCCAAGCAAACTAAGCTAATCATGGGATGAAAGGGAGGTCCTCTTATGGGTTACTAACTGGTTAAAGAACAAATGACAGGGTGGGGATAAATGGCAATTTCTCCCAATAGAGAGATGTCACCAGTGGAGTCCTACAGGATTCTTTATTAGAGCCAAAGCTTTTGAACCAATCCATAAGTGCACAAATATACAGATATCTCAGATATTCATACAGAGGCTACCATGGCAACTTGAAATCCACCCATGGTGACTTCATTAGGTCTCAAGTGGGACAATATGTGTTAAGTCAATTAGTCTGTCTTTGAATAATGCCTTACTCTCATTGATAACCTTTATCTTTAAATTTTTACCCACATGCATACACAAAGAGCAATAAACTCCATGAGTGTGTCTGAGAAGTGTAGCAAACCCATTTGATTAGCAATTAACATTTTGATGCAGATTACAAACAGCAAATTCAACCCTTTTGTTTGAGGTAAACCTGAACAGGAAAACACATGAAACAGGTTTTTGTAATCTCTTACAATTAGGTTTCATTATATCAGGATAAGTTATTAAACAATGGTGAAATGTTTGTGTGACTTTCATTTCAACATAGAAAGATTGCATTATACAAATAATTCTTTAAAGCCTAAGGAGTTTATCTTCTGATGGCATGAATATCACTGTGGCAAATTCTTCCAGGGACTTGTTCTAAGAGCTTCTTTCAGCATGTCCTTTATTTATATTTTTTGCAAGTGCATTTCAAAGCCTGTCGGATAATTGTTCTGCACACTGTGGTTGATCATTATGCTTCTGTAACCATTTCATAAAGTAATAAAATAGGTTGTCCTTTCAGAATTGTCTGAAAGAATAAATCTCTTTTTAAGCCCACCCTTGCCTTTAGCCTTACCCTAAGTTTCACCATAACTATGAGGAAGATACTGGAAATGTTCTCCCTGTTTTTGAAAAAAAAAGTTATGTTCAAACACTACACTGCATTTCATGTAACAGTTTAAAACAAGCCAGAGTTTGAAATAGGCTTGTAAACTGTAGCTAAGATGAAACACAGCTTGTTCAGATTTTATGAAACATGCTGTACTTCTTTTTTTCTTTTAAATGCAGTCTCACTGGGCTTCATCAAAAGAGGAGCAGGGGGTGCAGTGTGTGGCTTAGGGCTTGTGTAGTTCATTCCTGTAAGTTGCTTTTTCTGCCTGGTGACTTCTTTTAAATCTTATTTACATTCAGATAACTGCAGTTGATTTCTGCGTTCTCCAATATATGCTCCATTTCAAGAACTAACTGTATACATGTTTCAAATGTTATAGTTTGAATCTAGAAATCATGTGAGTGGGATTCTGTTTAATGGAACAATCCTGTTGATGTAAAAGGGATGGCCATTTTGCTACTTCTTCCACATATCTTACTTGTCTGTTCTCTGTTCTACTTTGGAGAGTTGGGTAACTTCTGGAACCATATGAGAGGAACCATAGAAGGCAAATGAGGAACTGAAAAAATCACTCTCCCCTAACGCTACTCCACTTAATCAAATAAAGGGCCTTAGTACGCGTATAAGTGAGACATTTTTCATAACATTTCTTTGTTTGAAGAGTGCCTGAGTGAAATGGTTTATAAACTGTTTTTTTGGCCAGCATTGATCTTGCAAAATAAATGCATCTATTAATTAGGCTTCAAAATATGCTGCACCCAAAATTCTTTATCAATCTTCCTGTTACTTAATTTTTAATGTTTGGCATCATCAACCAAGGCTCTTGACCATGTACCTCTTACATAAGAGATATAATGATCATCTACTAGGAAGAGGATTTTCTAGATAGGGTAATCCCCTTAAGGAGCATCTGGTGGTTTGCCTGGTGCCAACATGGCTAAAATTTATTTATTTGTACAAGCATTTTAATAACTTTTCTGATGTTATTTTAAAAATGTATGTGCTGTTTTTATGCCTTTTGTATGTGTGTTATACTGCACACCAGCCTGAAATCTGAACTGAGGAATGTTTTTGCTAAAATGTTTTTTAGTAATAAACAAATTTCAACAATCTCCCATTGGCTGAAAAGTGTAGGTTTGTTTAGATAAACTAATTCAGTTCCTCAGCTTATCATGTAACACTTTTGGGCTGCTTTCCTCATGAATCCTTGAATTGGAATTAGAATTTGCTGTCCAAAGTATATTCCAATATTGTATTAAAGATAATCTTTGACTAGTGTAGGTATATTTTTTCTCCTAGATTAACATTTTAAAATACAAGGAGGATGTTTTAGGTTTTTTAAATTAAAGAATGTAGTAATTCCTTCTTTGACATAATTGTTTCTGTAACCTTCCATGCATTCAAAGACAAGCCTTCTCTAGTCACTCTTTTGTTAAGTAACTGTATGGTTCAGGTCTTCCTGCACATATTCTGCATACTTGCTAACTCTTACTGAAGTTACAGTCATTCACCTTGAGGGAGAGTGAAAGAATCCCCTAAGCATAGTAGGTCACAGATCCCCTAAGTATTTGTGACTTAAAGTCGCAGCTGTGATACCTGTTCTATACTAATTAAGAGTTACTATGAATCTGTTTGACAGCTAAGGACAGAATGAACTTTAGTGCAGATAGGCACTATGGGACAGTAAACAGTTCTAAAGCAAGCAAAAAGTCAGCCCAGGAAATACTGCTGACAACACTGACTTTCTTTTAATGACAGGTAGAGTAAATCAAATGTCTAAGTTGGGGATTCTATCATTATTACATGAATGCATGTCCATAAATGGCGTTAGAAGAGTTTGTAACCAAAATAATACATACTTGCATGTGGAAAGAAGATTAACTAGGAATATTTGAACAGAGGAAGACCACTATTCATTTCAGTCCTAAAATCATTTATATTCCTATCTTTTGAAGTTAAAGCTCTTATAATTGTTGTTGTAATAGCTCACTCATCATATGATTAATTCCTTAATTAAGTGGTTGTGGGGAGAATCTTTTTTATGAAAGTACAAATTTAATGCCCTCTCTAAACCCTAAAGCATGCAGCCCTTATAAGATGCTATGTCAGAAATTGCTGGGTTTACTGTACTTTTTTTCTTTGTGGTTCTAATGGCTGTGGGAATGGCAAGGACTGATTCTTCTGTCAGTTATTCTCTCTCTCTCTCTCTCTCTCTCTCTCTCTCTCTCTCTCTCTCTCTCTCTCTCACCCCTCCCCCAAATGGAACAAAAATGGCGATATATTTATTATATCCCCCATTCCATGTAAGCACTTTCATTTTCTATTTGTATCCTTCTCCACTTTGAGCATAGTCTTTGCCTTGTGGTAGTTGCAGCAGCTAAGGGAAGCAGTATCATTTGTACGTGTTTTAAGAAAGGAAGTACCAGCCAGTACCTTCCTTGAATTTTTTTAAAAATGCTAGTGGCAAGTGTGTGCACATGGGTATGTGGTTCTTAGAAGAAAAGGTTTATCCAGGCTTTTTGTGGGGGATGGAGCTGTTGGGGATTGTGATTATGGTAGCAGCTAACAAGAGAGCCAGCAGGGGATATGTGACTGTTTATTTCATTTCAGTAGGTGGTTGTGCATGGTTGCATATTACAACAGTTAGCTTAAAAACAGCTAAATAAATTAAATAACTTGGGTGGATTTATTAGCAGTAAAAGAGCTTAGCTACTATTTGAATGTAGGAAGCCATTTGAAACACATCAGAATTAACACTACCTTATTTATCTTCTGCCTTGAAAAAGGGAGGAAGGAGAGACAGTTTGATGTCTAAATGAAGTAATCTTCAAAAACAAAAAAGATTATATTTGTTAAACTGTATAAGAAAAAAGTCCAAAGATAATATGGCTTTGTTCACAGTATTACATAAAGAAGATTAAAGACGGGAAACAAGCTGCTTAAACACTGTAAACTAATTAGTTCAATGAATTGTTTTCCCGAGGTTCATGAGATATGAAACATTGGCACCAGTGCGTGAAATACACTCTGCCTCAGTGCTCTTTTCAATTTATTTTTCTGTTAGTGTCATACGTATATAAAAAGAAAGCAACCAAAAAGAAAGAGGTTACAGAAGGAGACCAAAGCCTGGCGTATGATTGAAGCTGACATTTTGTCATTTTAAGCCTGGTGCAGGACAGCCTTCCTGTAATACCCTTGTATAAATACCAGCTTCATTTTCTGCCATCACCAGCTATATTGCAAAAATGATGTCATGACAAGACCCAAAGGAATTCCTTTTGTTGCTTAGAGCCACTTTGGCAGTGCCAAGCTAAACTAATCATGAGTGAACTGACGCATTATTAATTAGTTTGCCCATTATCAAGGTATTTAGACAAGAAGGGGGAAGATGGAGAGCCTGTGTGGTAAGAAAACAGGGCAGGTGTTTGGCACAGAAAACTTAGTATTTGGCTCATTTTTTTCCTTCACTGTAAACTAATGAGTGCAGCATTTGATGTGGCAACAAGTGCATGGATACAAGGTGCTTTCCTGTGAATGCATATTGATGTCTACTAAAACAAGTGGCCACTGAAAATGTATGTGAAGGTCTGTTGATTTGGAAGCTCTGCTCCCTATAAATATTTGTATTCAGATTACACAGTCTCAAAGCATACACTGCATTAATTTGTTTTGTGTTAAAAATCCGCTCCTCACATGAGTCCCCTCTGTATGCGATCACTGCAATTCTGTGTGAGCAGCAGGAAGTAAAAGTACCAGCATGGATGTCTTCAGTCTGGAGTGATGATGTTTGAAGTACTACATACAAGTAACTGAACATAGGACCAGCCTGTCTGGAATAACAGAAATTGCACCACTTACTCCATGTACAGACCTGATTGGCAGTTGGACTGAAATTTAACACTGCTGATGGGACAGTGACCTGCGTACTACAGCTGTGTGTGTAGCTTTCCCTGCTCCCATATCGTTCAACTGAGGCAGCTACTTCACTTTGCTTAAGTGTAGGGCTAATTTGTACACAGTCAGCCTATTCACATGTTACTCTGGCAAATCTTGTATCAATTAACTCACACTTTGTTGTGACATATGTCTGAAAAATAGAACCATTCTTTAGCTGTCTTCTATTTTTTTGTAAGTTGGTGGTTTCTCCATATTTTAATATGGTTTTACAGTCTCTCTCCATCTGAGGAAACCCCAGCTTTTAGAAGCCCTTCATGTTTCTCTGCTTATCTCATCTGGCAGGCAGAACTCATTAGATTATATCTTGGAAGATCTGACATTGGGAGGCCTACTAGTTCGAAGGTGGTATACAGTTTGATGTTGAAAGCCAGTTTGTATAAGATGGTTATGAGCCCTAATCTTGATCAGCTGTCTCATTGCCGTGTCTTGTCATTGGATGACCAGCTTAATGATCTCAAAGATGCCCAAGCAGTTTCTACTGCTGAAGGAATATGCCAGAAGGGAGTTGAGTTGGTACCTGAAGTGCAGTGGGATAGTTGCTGGGAAATGAAGGATAGATCTGAAGAAGGAATGGTTGCTCCTGCAGTGCCTTGACAGAGGCAGACAGTTTGCCATGTGATGGAGAGCTGCTGGATGTTTTTGCCCTGGCAGGATATTACTTTATACTTCTGAAGATGGAGGGAATGAGTGATGAGAACTTTCTGAGCCCTTCATGGGACAGAAGCAGGGCCCTTCAGCTTATCTGGGCATAATGTCCCATCATGGTTCAAAGGGCCTTTCCAGAGTGCTTGTTCTGCATAGCATCCCCCTTGAACTTTTTCTTGAGTGCATGCAGTTTATCCTTTCATTGAGTTGCAGTGTGCAAAAATTGTCTTTATTCAACTGTTCTGAAAACCATGGAATGAAATTGTCATGACAGCTGTACCTCATGTACTCCTAGACCTTTGGGCTGCACCACAGGTTGATGACAGTTCCCAGTTTTTCTTCATTCTAAAAGCAGAAGTATATTTTCTTGTGGGACTGTGCTGGCTGCTTCTGTAGCAGATGGGGTTTTGTCCAGAGAGGACTGCTGAGGGGGAGACTGGGATCAAGGCTGCCTTACTTTTGGAGAAGAGATTGGGTGTTGGGAAGTCAATGTCAGCATCCTCCCCTTTATCCATGCTACCTGTGTCATGGATGGAGCAGATTTCTGCTGGAAATACCTTTCCTGACTCAACCCCTGTCTGCAGTTCCCAGGGAATTTTGATAGGCTGGCTTTGAGGAAGGTGCCCATGCCACAGATGTGTGTGCACGGGGAAGAGAACAGCAGAGCTTGTTGACAGCTTTTGGGAACATGCTGCCAGTGTGGATGGGGGAGGGGAAGGTAACAGTGGGCTTGTTGTCAGTCCCCAGGTATATTATAGACAACACACAAGTGGAGGTGAATATGGTAGGCAGAGTAGAGGATAGTGTTTTTTCAGGGGACACTCCCCTTTAATGCCCAGTGTGTTGTCCATGTGCCTTCCTCCTCAATTTGGAGAAGTGATTTTAAGGACAGGGGATACATGTTTTTGCCTGAAAATAAAAGGCAGGACAGCTCAGAGAATGATGCGAACTGTGATGGGTAGATAGGAATGCAAAGTTCAGCTTGTGCCAAGGTTGCTGTTTCAGGTTGCTGTTCATGGTGTACGTACCTACTGCTGCAAAACAACAACAATAGGTAGACATCTGGGGGAAAGCAGAGGCACCTTAGGAGTAGCGCCAGTAGTTGGCTGGACCATTTCCTGCAGTTGTCTTTTTCCAGGGGGTTTTGTGGTAGTTGTATTCCCAGACTATGGAAACCAGAATCTTAATTTTGGGCATCGCAAGAAACCGTCATCATGGTCTGAAAAAAACATTGAACAAGCCATTGTTTCTTACCATGATTTCTGAAAAAACAAATGTACTATACTGAGCTACCATGATCAGGTTTGGCCAACACGTCAGACAAACCATGGTAAAAAACAACTGTGGCTTGCTATGTTGTGCAAACAGCTATTATGTTAATTCATGGTGTGTAGCTGAGTAAATATGTGCAGCATTGCTATAAGACCACCATGCACAGAGAGAAATAAATTAATCCCTTC
>NW_025336087.1:27634866-27663629 GCF_004798865.1 Varanus komodoensis | reverse complement strand
TAATAATAATAATAATAATAATAATAATAATAATAATAATAATATTTCTATACTACCAATAACACATGATACATATAAAATACATACAATAAAAACATCAAAATTTACACAATTTAAAAACAAATTGGAAAACAAATGTAAAAAGCTACAATAGTTTATACAAACTGCATTATAAGACCCATTCAGCTAACATAAACCCCAATATAATAGTAAATGAAACCTGTGGCAGATGACAGTCTTAACATGACTGAAAAGATATTATAGTTGCTGCCAGGCAGGCCTCCATGGGGACTTTGTTCCATAAAGGGGTGGGGTCACCACTGAAAAGGCCCTTCTCCTTATTGCCAGCAACAGAGTCTCCACTGGATATGGAATTTGGAGGCAAGCCTGAAACCTGTCTGGGTCGGTTGAGATTAAGAAAGGCATTTTGTCAGATATTGTGGTCCCAAGCCGTGTAAGCTTCTATAGCTTAAAACCAGCCCATTGAATTGGCCTTGGAAGCATATAGGCATACAATGAAAGATGGTAGAAAGCACTCCAAGCCACTGAAGCCACGTGCGCCTCAAGCAACAAAGATGGCTCAAGGAGCATTTCCAAGCCATAAACCTGTTCCTTCAAGAGGAGTGCAACCGTATCTAAACCAGGTTGAATTCTCTCCATCCAGGAAGAACATCCATCAATGTAACAGTATCTCAGTCTTGCCTGGATTGAGCTTCAAATAGTTAGACCCCATCCTGTCCATTGCTGCAGTCACCCACTGGTTTAGCACATCCACAGCCTCAACTGCTGGCAATGAAAAGGAGAAATAGAGCTGCATATTATCAGCATACTGATGGCAATGCACTCCAAAACTCCAGTTGACCCACTCAGATGTTACATGTCCATGTTAATAGCATGGGGCAGAAGACCAGGTCTTGAGAAACCTCCTGGAGGAGAATCCATAGGGCAGAGTAATTTCCCGCAAGCACCTTCTTCTGGAGCCACCAATCCAAGTAGAAACAGAACCACTACAGTGCCTGGAGCAGGTTGGCTACTACCCATGCGAGAATCTTGCCCAGAAATGGGATATTTGCCACCAGCCTAAACTTGTTACAATCTTCTTTGTGCAGAGAGAATTTCATCAGGTGATGCATCACCCATCCTGTTTCAGGCAACTTGAGAGCATTACTTCATATAAAGAAGTATTAATCACTTCGCTGACCCAGCAGGCAGTTACCTCCCAGCTTTTATTAGCTTAAGGAAGGCAAGGATCCAGTATAGATGTGGTTGCCTGAATCTGTCTGAACAGCTTGTCAATGCTTGACCAGGTAGTACTTTCATATTTAATCAGATTCCACTACAATAACACTGGTTTCTAAGTCCCAGCGGATACAAGTAATTTTATCCTGGAAGTGCCTAGCAAATAGATTGCAGTGGGCCATAGAGGGTTCCAAGATTTCCTTGGGGCCAGCATGTAGTAGGCTCCAGACAACCCTAGAAAGCTACACTGAGTGACAGAGAAAGAATTGAAAGGAGGAAGTGAAATACTGGTTTTTTGCCATTCTCACTGTCTTCAATATATTCAGCTATGGGCACATCCCAGGGCTTAATAGCATCCACTACAATTTTTTTCATCTGCACTCAAGTCATCTCCTCAAGGTATGCCATGGAGCCTGTACTGCAGGGAGGGAGCTCAGGAGTGATTATGTCAACTGCACAGCTCATCTTTGCATTGATTGATTGATTGATTTAAAGCTTTTATAGACCGTCCTTCTACTGGCATCTTGGGACGGTTTACAACAAGCAACAGATAAAAATGGCACAGCATCCAGTAATTCAATAATATAAACCACATTAAAATGATTAAACATTAAAATAATGGGAAAATAAAAAGGTTTTCTCCTGGTGCTGAAAAGAAAGAAATTTGACAGGACTGCCAGCCATATCAGCTGAAAAGTCCCCCAAAGTGCTCTGGATCCAGAGCACATCCAGATCCATCAGCCTCTGTGGTAGACTATCTTTATGTATTTATTTATTAAAACATTTCTATGCCGCCCCATTTGCCGAAGCCTCGGGGCGGCTCACAACATGAAATTTAATACAAAAATAACAATATAAAAATAACAATATAAAAATAATAACAATATAAAATTAATGAGTCCTCCACCCCTGTAGAGGGGAAAAATTATAGCTGATCTAAATCTTAGCGGGCCTAACAAAAAGATATCATTATGCATCAAATGCATAAAGTCTTATCCAGAGTTACAAGTATATAGAGATACATAGTTTGGGCTGAGTGTAAACAGAAAGGTGAAAGGGAAATAAAATGCAGAAAGTATGGTCAGTGAATTACCTTATTAACAATAGTCATTCACAGAAGTGATCTGATGATAAATAGATGCCCTGGCATTGATAAAGCTGTGACATAAACTTTAACAACCAGCTTTGACTGTATTCACACCACAGGAGAGCTCTAGTTCAGCTGTTTCATCTGTGAAGTTCATTGGTTCAAGAATACTCCACTTCAGTGAGAGTGATTCCGGGGATGTATCTGAAAAAGTCTAATTTAAATTCTTAACCTGTGAGCTTTTGTCTGTTGAGTCTGAACAGATAAATTTGTATTGTAGGGTTTGTCTATAATTATAACAGCAAATGAAGTAGAAGGGGTAAGGGAAGGATCAGCAGGGCCAGCCTGGTACCCAGGAATAATGAACTGCATCACTTATCCAGAAAGGATATAGCAACACACCAGTGCTCACATGCAGTTGCTAACTAAAATGTTTCAGGCATATCAGTGATTTACAGCCCTCCTGGACAGTGACATTTACCTTTCCCAGGTAGGCCTGAATTTGCTTACAGATAACTGCTCAAATTAAAATAGCTACTCACCAGGAACAACAGACCATGTAACAGATGCAGGACAGGAACCAGATTCTCTGGCAGACTCACATGCTACACTGCTAATGTTATAATGTCATTCACAATATCAGGGATTTATACAACCGATCATTTTGCAGTATGAAATATGCCATAATTTGTCACCAATGTCCTGTTCTTCACAGGACAAAGCAGGCTACCATCTACATACAGGAATACATGAACATAAAGCTGATACCAGAAGCTACAATAATCAGAAACCAGTGGATGAACTTTTCAGCTTCCCTGGGCATTCTGACACTTACCTTATTTTTGAACAAAGGAATTCAAAGACATATTTCAGCATGAAATAAGAAATCTTCAATTAATCAAAGGGTTCAATTACATCTCCTGTGCTTGATTAGGGAGAGAGGGATGTTTTTAATCACATTACATGTATTAATCAGCTCATCAATGTGGGGATGTCTGTGTTACCACTCAGCAACTGTTTTGTGAATGGCCACTGTTTATAAGGCAAGTAGTACTGCCTCTTGTTTCTGCATTTCCCTTTGACTTCACCATTTATACGTGTAGCTATCCAAACGTTAACACTTCATGCATCTGAGGTAGTGGCTATAGTTCCACAAACAATTATGCCATAATAAATATGCTGGCATTTAGAGTGCTACAAGACACACTGTTGTGTTGGAACATGCTTCTCTATAAACAAACAAACAAACTGCATAGCAATGTTAGAAATTAGTATTCTGCAAATCTTTAGCCAGTCTTTGCTACTTCTTTTTGTCAAGAGCAATTCAGCAACTGAGATGTTACTGCATACTTGTAAGTGTTAAATTTGTTAATTTTTAGAGCCTTAGGCTATCCAGTGTTTATTATATATAAAAACAAATATGAGGGCATTGTTTTTGTATTGACAGCTTTGTCATTGTTGTCATCTTCTTGTCATCTGGTTTTATTTCTACAGTGTTGCAAACTAAAATTGTTGTGTTCACAGTAATAGAATGAATGGCATTGGCCCTTCAAATTCTTTGGTTCATAAGCAATATGAAGCACTTGGCACTATCTGGAGAAGAATTTCATGAAGCCTGTTTAGCAGTTTAGCCTTATTTCCAGTTTCATCAAAGGGAACAAGCAAAGATGTGCTACCAAAAAAGAGAAACAACCCTGAATGGACAGTAGAAAGGGAAATACAAGCATAAGTTTTTGTAAATCAATGTGGAGAAGGCTGTATGAATAGTGCTGAAAGTTGCCTTGAAACTCCATTTACAGTGTTGTTAAAATTACAGCATATCAATGTGTTTGCCAACAGTGCATTCCACTCTTTTCCACAGCCCTACAATTGCATTGTTGAATCAAATAGCTTTATTTCAGAAGTGAATATGGCTCAGATAACTGTTCAGGCTCATGTTACTGATCCATATCTGTTTGTGTTTCTATTCCCTTTACCTCCCACATGAGTTGTACCTTTCTAGTGCAAATAAGCTGCCACTAGTACCTCTTCTTGATCTCTATGCTACAGATGTCTCTAATTAACTTTACTGTGACAGGCCACCAAGATACAGTTACAGGGGTTGACAGATTCCAGTGTCCTTGGAGGCCCTGTCCTGTCACCTGACACATTCCTTGTGCTAACATCCTTTTGGCAAGCTCCTTTTAATGACTAAGCCCATCTTGTACCTGTGTGTTTAATATGAGGAGTGTAGAGTGATAGCCACTAAAAGATAACAAAGAATTTATAGTTGGAGCGCAATTACAGTATTGACTTTGATTTAGTAACATAAAAGATGTGCCATTAGATCCCCCTTGAAAAATTCAGATACATCAGAGCACCAAAACAAGTAGCAGTAGTGGTTTTGAGCCAGTTTTCACTTTAGTAATATAACTAAATGACAGGAAATACATTCTGAAAGAATGATTCTACATTGAACTTTAGCTTTAGAGTTGGATCTATTATGTGTTGCTATTTTTAAAGCAACATTCTGCCTATCAGTGCATATACGTTGACTCAGAATACTGAAACAAAGTATTTCTAGGTCCAAAATGTGAAAATCTCCTTCAGTGTTTAGAACTACATTGAAGAAAAGCACAGTCAATTGTGTGTTTTGTTGTAAACATTTCTGAGAGTCTTAATAGCTGTGAATGGTATAAAAAAGCAGTAAATAAATAAATGAATGAATAACTGAATTTGCTGACTGCTGCGTTTGAAGACAAAACAAACAAGAGCTTTGTGGACTGTCCTTTGCCTATTATTATTCAAGATCCAAGCAAGATCCACCCAAAGTATTAGGGTGTGAATTTAGGAATATAGACACACAGAGCCTGAGTAAATCAATGCTGCTTCAAAGATTTAGAACTCCAAAAAGCTTGAAGGGTAAGACATTTTGAATCTTGAGGCCCATGCTACTATTTTAATAATGGAGGAGGATAGGTATTGTAAAGTGTACTGATACTGGTGACTATTTTTTTGTGAAATGAGAGCATGCAGCCCCCCAGAATGTATAAAGGTTGATACTACGTCAGAGTTAGAATACCAGGAAAGTCTATAGATGCTTCTACTGGAGAGCCTTTCTAAAATGATTTGGAGGGTAACACAACCCAGCATGATGTAGGTGAGTTTGGACTAACTCATAAGGAATGTAAGAGTTCTTAAACGTTTAAGAGATGCTAACTAGACACAGCTTCTTAAGATTACATGTTCCTTAAATAGGAAAAACATATTTTCTCTTAGAACAAAAATGTCAACCTTGCCCCCAAAGGCCTATTTGTGCAAAGAGAAAGAAGTATGTTAAAGGAAGAAAACTGCTCTTTAAAAAATGCTCAATATAGTAATGTTCAATTCATGAGATAAAACTCAAAATGCCATAGTTAAGCAAAAATTCTATCCTATAATAAGGTCTTTTTTTTTGTTGAACCTAATAAAATAGTTGTACTGTGGATTTTGAAGTTAAACTGTCTCAAGCCCTGCTTTTAGCAGTCAGAACCATCTTATATAGGGGAAGAACAATCCTACTACATGGGCCAATCCTTGCATACCTTTAGAATTGTAGAAGTGAATTGTGCTTCTGAATTGTATGAATGAAATTTGCTCTGAAAGCACTTGGAAGGAATAAAGCAGACAGAATAGCAATAGAACTTTTCCAACTTTGTCAATTTGGACAGAATCATTCCAAATCCTAATAAGAATATACCAACAAATTTGGCCCCAAAAAAGGAGATGCTAAGGAGTTCAGCAATTTGTACTAACTTTCCCATGTAAGCAAAGTGATACTCAAGATTTTACATCCAAGAATTTTATTCTTATATGGAATGAAAAGTAGCTGATATTCAAGATGGATTCAGAAAAGGAAGAGGCATTTGAGAACATATTATAAATATCTGTTGACTATTGGAATGCAGATTTTCAGATCAGCCTATGCCTTTATAGGCTGTAGCAAAGGTTTTGCTACAAGGAACTGTTTCTCAAGAAACTACAGATGAAAAAAGGGGTGTGCCTAGGTAAAGGCATCAGATAAGGGTGTATTTTAATCTACCTGTCTGTCCAGTCTGTATTAATTGATTATGATTGGAGGAAAAATGGTGAATAACAAATATTATGACAACAGAAGAATTATACAAATTTAGTCAACTGTTAAGAAATTGAATTATGCAAGATTTTACATACCTTAGCTCAGACATCAGTTCAAAGAGAGACAGACTACAGCTATAAATTTGAGGGGCAGCAATGATGGAACTAGGAAAGATCCTCAAATGTGATAATGTTTCACTAGAGATGGAGGCCAAGATCATTCACAATATTGTATTCCTGATCACTACATATGGGTATGAAAGCTGAACAGTGAGGAAAACTGACAGGAAGAAAATTAATGTATTCAAAGCATGGTGCTGGGGAACAGCTTTGGAAATACCCTAGACTGACAGAAAGATGAACAAGTGGGTCCTAGATCAAATCAAAAGAAATCTTTCCCTGGATACAAAAATGATGAAACAGGCTGTTATAATTTTGGAACATCATTGGAAGGCAAGGTTCACTGGAGAAGACAATCATGCTAGGGAAAGTCAAAGTCAAAATACCAAATATGAAATAGATTGACTCTATAAATGATGCAACATCCTTCAGTTTATAAGAGTTGATAAGGGCTGGGAAGGATAAGATATTTAAGAAAGCATTCATTGATAGGATTGCTTTAATTCAAAGATGTTGTGATGGCACAGAAAAACAACCAAATTGCCCAGTTCCCCACAGCAATGTTTGCCAGGATTCAGGTGTTCATTTTAAGCACTTCTATTTTAATTTGTTAGCTTTATCTATCTAATGAGATTATACTGGAGGGAAGGGGACAGGGGCTTTTAAATATTTTTATTCCATGCTGCTCTTTTTTTCCTACTGACTCAAAGTTGTCTTGAATGGTATTTTATCATAGGAATGGACAAATGATAAATAAACTAATAACTAATAAACTAATTTTAACTAATAAAAGAGAATCACACAAAGTTATCCATGTAAACATTACAATTTCCTTTTGGGACTTGGAAATACAGCACTGGTTGATCAAGTTTAAAAAACAAAACAAAACTAATGTTCTTCACAGTATGCCATACAATTGGCTGAGCACCTCATCTCCTTTGTGCCTTCAATGTAATGTACGGCCATGAGATGAGGAAGTTTGTGTTTTTGGTGTGAAAATGCGATTTTTGAGGTTGCCAAGTTCTGTTAGATGCCAAAGACTATGCTGCTACAGTGATCTTATGAATTTACAGAATGTGCCCATATTTTAAAAATTAAATCAACATAGAAACATAGAAACAGAACAAGTCAGAAGGGGGTCTCCCGGGCCATCTAGTCTTACCCCCAGGCTCCAGCTGGCTCTGCTCATGACATGCCTACTATGTGCATGTCCAGCCTACCCTTGAATACACTCACCAATGGGGCTTCAACCACCTCCTATGGAAGCCGATTCCATACCCTAGGGGTCCTAACTGTCAAGAAGTACTTCCTGGCATCCAAATCGAACCTTGGTTCCCTACACTTTGCTTCACTGGAATGCATCCTTCCTTCCTCTGCAGGGGAAAACAGGTTTCTACCCACCTCCATGTGACACCCCCTCATGTACCTATATGTCACCAACAGATACCCTTGGAGTCTCCTCCAGGCTGAAAAGACCCAGTTCCCTCAATCTCGCTTCATACGGCTTCCCCTGTAATCCAGCCACCATCCTTGTGGCCCTATGCTGCGCCGATTGTAACCTGGCTATATCCTTCCTGTAATGTGGAGTCCAGAACAGAACACAATACTCCAGTTCTGGACACACCAGAGTTGCATAGAGTGGTAGTAATACCTCTCTTGATGTAGAAGCCATGCTTCTGGCAATGCAGCCAAGGGTGGGTGTTTGCCCTATTGACCACTGCATCGTACTGCTGACTCACCAGTATGCTGAGATCCTTTTCACAGGCTGCGCTTCAGTCACTTATTCCCTAACCTGCACTTATGACACCCATTCCTATGCCCCAGACTGGCAAGATAGAGGAAAGGCCACTTAGGCCTTTAGATCCCTGAGTTTCCCAGATTCCCTAATGATCCTTCCTACCCCAAGGGCAAACATGTCACAGGTGATGCAGCGGACAGCAACAACCATGATTCCTGCCATGGCCATCTCCTGGCTTGACATAGGGCACCCCTCCCAGTCTTCCCCTGCCTTGTCTGTCCTACACTACTCTTTCCTGACTTGACTCACCCAGTTCTCCCAGACAGAGTAATGATTACAAGCAGTTATAAAAAAAAACACAAACAGTGACCTAGGGAAAGAGTCGCCGGGCAGCCCACACCACAACTAAGGGTTGCAGACAAGCAGTTTCACCCTTAATGCGTTGCTGTTGGTGCTGCATCCATTGGCACTGCCAGTGGCTGAACACAACTTTATAAGCAACAGAGGCTGCTGGCCCTGCCGTAATGCTTCCTCCTGGGCTTCTCTGGCGTCTCTAACCCTGCCTCCCTTCCTCTCTGCTGCTTCTGTCCCCCTGATCCTCTGCCCAGCTCCTACCTTGCCCTAGCCAGTTCCCTGGCCACACTCTACACATTCTTCCAGCCTCTGCTGCTCCACTGCTCTGCCAAGAGCACCCCCCCCCCGAAAGAAAGAAGGAAAGTTTTAAAAATACGTGTTGAACTGCTAATTTGATTCCACAATATAATATTACTAATTAAACTTGAGGTTGTTATATGTCTTTTGCTGATAGTATGTTTCCAGGAAGGATAGTGCTACTGTGAACTTTGAGCTATGGATTTCCCCCACTCACCCTAGAGAAAGAGAGACTGTAATTATGCATGCTTTAGCAGCCAATAGAAAAGTCTTGCTGCCTTTAAGAATCGAATTAGGCTGGTCACTGTTTTTCAAAGCACTACGTAGGGTATGCTTCTAAAATAGTGGTGCCTGCCCTGTGGATTCCAGTGAACTGAAATAGTCTGAAATAGAGTATTTGATAATCCTAGTTGGCCTTCAACCATTACCAGGCAAAGTAGAGAACTTTATACTCCAGTAATTAAGGAAACCAATATTAAAGAAGAAAAGACTGTTGCAATCCTGGACATGTAATCAGAGTCGCAGAACCTGTCTAATGAATTTAAGATTGAGAATCTAATTTTCTTAGAACTATCACTTGAGGATCAGAGTAATTATTTCCTATCGCCCTTTGTGGAATATAGTTATAATTGCATTAGTATAGGAACATTCACATAAACACTTAATTGTAATATGCTCCTAATCTTTTGCAGGAAATCATCACCTCTGCATATTTCATTGTCAGAAAAGATTGTTAAATTTAAAAAGAAAGAATGTTTTAATCTGGGACACACTGTGAGAAACAGAATTCAGATATTCCCAACATAAGCCTTTGAAAAGACACAAGGGTTAAAGAGGAGCTGTTATTTGGAAACTATCTATGTATATGGATTTTTAAAGTAATAATTGTTAATAATAATAAGTAATAATTTTTGAGGAATTTGTCATCATCTGTTGCCAAATTCTTGCTCTATAAGCACACTGAAAATAATACAATTGAGATTAAGTCAAAGAAAGGTTACATACAATACAGACATCAGTAGAGAATGGAATAGCATAGTTGGAATCCCATCTATGCCTTCTGGGTTGTCTGAATACTGTTAAACTTTGTGTAAACAGAAAACATACTAACTCTTATCAATTATTTTCTTTCTTAAACTAAATGTGTTTCCATTTCTATCTAACAAAGCTTTTGTTATCATCTCTATATGATGCTACTAGGTCATGATCTGAGTTGTCCTGAATGGGAGTGTTACTAAGATTTGTTACTAAGTGCTAGCGAAACCTTGAAGAAAATGTTGTAACACATCCTCACATTCTAAGAGGAGTGTTTCCCGTTCAGGACTTGACATAAGATTGGTACCGTTCTGTACATGCTTTGGTCTGGGGAAATTTTGCAAGGGAAAAGAAGGAAAGGATGTTTATTTTTTTTTTTCCTTTCTCTTCCCCATCTGTGCTATCTTGTGAAATTTTGATAGGATTTTGGAATGACAGTCATTCCTGAATCTGAGGATACTACTCATACTTGCATCCCTCCTTTTTTACTGCTGTCTGAATGTACCATGTAAACAATTGAGGATGAACTCACTGCATTTTATTTTAGTTTTAGTTTGTTAGCCACTTTGTGTGTAGAACAAAATTTCTTATAAAACCAACTGTTATGTATGAGAGGGGTTTTGAAAAGAAAACCTAGGATAGGTGAAAATGTGTATTTCTAAGAGAGAAGTAGGATTTCCTCTAGTTGAACAAGAAGCTAGAAGAGTCTGTTACTGCTTTAGAGGATTGTTGCATTCATTTAATAATCATGAGGAGGAAATTGCAATTTTGCTATCTTTCAGAATATTCTTTCACAGTATTGTTTGATGTGGTGATATTTTCACTTATTATTTTCACTTTCACATCATGTTAACTCACTGAAATATTTGATTGATTATAGCCTGGGGAGAAGAACAAGTCAGGTCAGCCTTAAGTTCTCAGTGCTTGTTCTGAGGAAATACCACCCCTTACCACAAGAGGGTCAATTCAAGCAGAATAGTCACCATATAAAGCTTCCATGTTAAAATTCACTTGTCATATGCCTTATGGACCCAAAAATTGAGGGAGGAGCTACATTGTTACTAAAAGAGTAAAGAATTCTCTTCTAAGGGAGAAGATGTTGATAAATTACAATATCCTTTCCTGTGTCCAAGACTGAATTTTACATGCAAATATGGCCACCATGCAGAATCTCGCCCAGACGCCAAATTATGGTGAGGCTTCTCTGGGCTATTTCCTCCTGTGTCTTTATCAAAAGAAGGTGGAATGATGGGAAACTGCAGTACTGTGTTGGAGTGAAGTAGGTTTGGGCTGTGTTCACAGCTGCAGAATCTAAACATTTGCTATAATCCCCAAAATCTACCAGTTGGAAGTTGATCCGCAGCTGAAGTACCTAAAGATACACACTTAGAATTATATAATTCATGTTGGCAGCTTAATTTATAGTGTGCATAGTTTCATTGTTGCTCATTTAAACAACTGAAAATCAAAAATCCTTGCCAGTCTACTGCTACTCACTAGGAGAGCTGTGAGCAGATCCAAATCTGTCTGCTCATCCCTGGAATAAAGGATTGATAGTAATTTTGCAATTATGGAGCAAGTCTCCACTGAAGCCAACTATACGAACCTTTCAGCATCTGGTTAAGATTCCCCTTTATACCAAATCTCTAAATAGCACTTGGGGCAGACATGTCAGCTGATTTATTTATTTATTTATTTATTTATAAAATTTGTATGCTGTCCAATTACTTGCGTCTCTGGACGGCTAACAACATAGGTATTAACAGGTCTAGTTGCATTAACATGGCTTAGTTACATTGTTTAAATTTGTTTTTAAAATTAAGTTTTTAATTTCTCTAGTGAAATTTTATGATTGTTATTTGCATTTTATACTGTGTTTTATTTTATTTGATGAATTTTTATAAACTGCCCAGAGAGCTTTGGCTATTGGGCAGGAAATAAAATTATTAATGACACATGATATATATTTTTCATCATATTATTACTTCATTCTTTTGGTTTGCTTAATTTCTTTCAATTATCCAGAACAGAAAAGATGTGTATTTCGCTATGGCATTAGTTATCACACACATACACTTTGGTTTGTCCAGTGGCCAAACAGGATTGGTATCTCACAACTGAGATGCTAATGTAAACTAGGTGGAAGTTGAACAGTTAATCTTCCTTGAACCTATAATTTCAGCACAATGGGTCTGTCATTGTTGCTGATTAAAAACTGGTGTTTTTAAAAAGGATGTCAGTGAGAGAGGTTTTAATGGACTTTTTGAAAAACCCTGGGGGACATCTTATTTTCTGGGATTGGGATTCTGATAGCTCAATACTGGGATATTTCACAAACACCTCTAGAAAGAGAGACCCTTAGTCAAAATAAGTTTGACTGGCATAATTATAGTGCAGGAATGGTTGTAAAAGGATTTCTCCTAGCATGACCTGATTTCTTATCAAACTGCAATGACAAGTGAGAAACAACAAGCTTCATTTTCTTCTGCTTGGAATTCATTAGTTTTGACTCAAACATCTTATTCCTCCATCTTAAACTTTTTTTAAACTTGGAGAATGAAATGTAAACCTCCTTTTTTTAGGCTTTAAAATGGCAACTGTTCAATGCTTCCCGTTTGGTAGTAAAGTAATTGTGTGTGTCTGTTTAGATTTCTGATCCTTAAAATAAAGCAAGAACCAATTCCCCAGAATGTAGTTCATTGTTTTTTTGTTTTGTTTTGTTTTGTTTTTTGTAGAAACACATTTTCATGTACAAACTTGAGATGGTGTAAGGGATTCTAACAGAGCAATTCTATACATCTCTACTGAACACGAAGTATAAAATATTGTGAAGACAGCACATGGGGTGGGGAGATAGAAAACTATGTTATAACTTATACATTTGACAGTAGGATAAAAGTAGATTTTATAAAATACATAATATTTATTCTTAATTCTATGTGACAGGTTCTCCCCAGCAATGTAACAATTGTCAAATACTTGAACATGAATAGGGAAGGATTGGACAAATTTCTTATAGACTCCATGACTTTGTTCACATGAGACAGCAGCCTACCATGTGCTGGTACAGTTTCTGCAGGGTGGCTTAATTTTCACAAATGTTGATAACCATGGCTTGTTTGTTCTGGGTGTTGCTCATTCCATGATCTGCTGATGTGTTTTCTGAACTTGACAGGATGATTTTAACATTCAAGTAACAAGGATATGGAAATTATCATCCCCTTGGCAATGGAATCCTCTTAATGTTAAGTGTTGAACTTGACAGTTCTGTCTTACACATTTTAAACAATGCCCAGAGTTTCCAGCTACTTTGAAAATGGGATATACTAACTGCCTCAGCTTTTTTGGAGCTGTTATTGCAGGTGCACATCTCTCTGCTCCATTTATTTCCTAGTAATTAAATTGGTGCAAGTGTCCCTTTCATTTACTTCCCAGCCATTATATTTGTGTGAATTTCTGCTGGGGTTTTAACAACTGTCAAGGAACTGTGGTAACTGCAGTACCTTGTGAAAAGAACCACATAAAGTAAGCAAGGTAATATCTTCCCTTTCTGGACTTGTTGAAGATTCAGGAAAGTTTGGAAAAGGTGGAAGGCACTGAGAACTGCAAGTTCAGCAATTAAAATTCTGAGGATTAGGAGGGTAATAGTGCCTCCATCCCTTTTGGTACACCCACTAACTTTGCTTTTTTTCAGTCAACAGCTAGACAAATAATGGCTGGAAAACTGTGCACAAATTTATTCAGAACTATCTCACTGTCATTTCTTTTATAAGGCATGGGGTCTTATTGCAAGGAGCATTAATCACCTTTCTGGCTCATCCAATTGTTTCTTCCCGTTTAGTTTTTATAAGCTGGGAGGAACAAGGGTCCAGTATACAAGTCTAAAAGCACAGTCCAAAGGTCAAGAACCAGAAAGTCAGTCATGTTCTGGAACAAGTCAAGGTCAGAGAGGTTTCTAGTAAGTCAGGGTCAGACTAGAGACAGGAATGAAAGCAGGATTAGGGTAGAGCTGGGTAGGCATAGCCACCAAGGCAGCTCATATTGCTATGGCAAAGAGCAGAACAGTGAAGCCTTTTATGTAGCTCTCCAGGACCTCCAGCTGCACAGCTTAATGGCTCCTCAGGTGTTCCGTAGAAGCTCCTGCAAGGATGTTCCTGGTTCGGTAGGCACTTGCAGGATGATGTAGGCTCTGATCCAGGGTATATATATCCCTAGGGCTTTTTTCATCTTCTTTTTGGGAGTTGCATGGGGCACCACTATTAATATTATGCATTTCAAAATGTAGTGTGTTTAGGTAAATCATTACATTTCTATTTTGTCTGCTTAAATAGTTGATTATTTGGATTTCTAAGACTCCATACTGGCTTTTTAAAAATACATTTTTTAAGCAAATCTGTTTTCTCCCAACTTTAGCTGTACTCTATCCCTTTTTCAAATAAATAAGGATAGAAAACTGTGTGTAAAATGTCTTGGGCTTCTCTGAGGAATGTGAACAATATGAGTACTAGTCATTTTCTGTGACAAACCCCATTATTCAGATTAGTTAAACTGTTGCCCCTAGAGTGTGTTGGATGTGGGTAGAAAGTAGCTCTTTAGATATTTTGGACTTCAACTCCCAGAAATCCCTCTATGAATGGCCAGTGATTATGAATGCTGTGCATTCAAGTTCAAAATATCTGGCAATCTGTTTTCTGCAAGTTCTCACTCATCTCTCTCCAGTCCATACACACATCCAGTTTAAGCTCTTTTTTACAATGGTTTGTTTATTTAGAACTGCTTTTTTATAATGTAAACATAGGGTTATTCTGGACGTGTACCTAGCCATTAAACAGTTTTCTGATGTTTTGGTTGGACCACTGACATCAGAAATGTAGAGTATTGTTCTGTTGCTCTGACTCTGGATTTGAAGCCCCAGTGGATACCTTTGTTCATAAAATGAACTTGTTCATAAATTGCTTGATGAAAAAGATGGGCATAGGTATACTCCTACAACACTTTTACTCTCATTCCAGGCCTTGGAGTCGGTCTCCATGCCAAAAGTAGCTTGGATACTGTTCTGGTGATCACACTTTTTGTAATAGAGATTTCAAGCAATTCAAAACAGCTGTCCCCTTTATTCAATATTGACAGCAGTCATATTGCAAACAGGGTGATGGATAAAAAATCCTTTTAGATCTTGTCTAAAGAGGAAACATACTGTGTGGTATCACATTACTGCTGACAAACGATCTTTGTCATCGTCCAATATTAATATAAGATAGAATTCAGTGCCTTTCCCCTTCTAGGTTCCCCATGCCTGTAGCTTCGTGTAAGTTATGGCCTTCACACCTTGAGTTCACCCTTAGAGAACTGCCCTGAACTTCATGTCCTGTTACAGTCCACATGTGCCACCAACCCATTCTGGACTTAAGCACCTTTAATTCTTTTATCCAGCCAAAGAAGTTCTGAATGGTGACCCTGGTTCCAGTTCTCCCCCTGCTTTACTGGTTTTCCCGTAAACCAGCAGAACTGGTTTTCCTTTGTGGGTATTATTTCCTCATCTCAGCTGTAATCTTTGAGTTTTCATTAACAAGCAATGCTCTCAGTTTTTAGGATCACCACTGAGTCACATTAATAGTTCTAGGGTTTTCACTTAGTGGATGTTTGCAAGTGCCGCTTAGCTATGATTGCAGGTTGTCATAATATTCCTCATATATCAATTGTAGCACCATCTTCTTGATAGTTTTCTTTTTTCTACTCTTCTTCTTTATGACATAGAACTATTTGCCAGCAAAGATATCAGGGTGGATAAAAACCAATGACTTAAAAAAAAAAGTAAATTGGATTTTTAAAATTTAAATTGGATTTTTAAATAAAATGCTTTTTGAGAGAAAATCTATCTAAAGATAGTCTTCTATTTAAGACACATTACACTCCAAAGTTTATTCATTATGAAATAAGAATTAGTTTTTAATTATGTAGCATGAGGCCATATATTCATGCAATGTTTAAATTTTTTGGTAAACGAATTCCATTAATCCATTCCCAGTGTCATGCTCTCAGAGGTTTCTATAAGATTATTGGGCATTTTTTTAAATCTAGAAGATAATGATCACAGATACTTGGTTTTACAGTTCTCAAAACTGAATTTGTATCAGCAGAGATCATATGCCCTTTTCACAGCAAACATGTTATAAAATAAACATACAGTGTTAATCCCATTGTTACTTTGCAAATCTATGCACACAGAAGCAACCCCTTACCTCTTAAGTGCTGTGTTTCAAACAATTCAGTAAATAAAAGAAGAACGTTGGGAGTGGAATAGATCTGCACAAGAAGCTAAGTGTGGGGAGAGAGGGGTAAGCAGTAAAAATGAAAGTGAAACCTTTTGAGAAAAATACTCCACAAGTCTTTGGATCTTTCTGTGTATAACCTGAGATTTATCATATTATTCTTTGCCTGGAGGAGAAAACTTATAATGGCAGCAGGCTGTAAAAGAGACCCCAGTTTGGGAATATTTTAATGAAGTTCCTCTATCTATCAGGAAGGCAGATGTGTGCAAATTATGTAGAAAACCATGATTTAAACCTAGTCTTACTGACCTGTAATTTAAATAATGATTATCCATCCTGAAGCTATATCTGATTGTCCTGATCACTTTGATTCAATACATCAGAGTAATTTTGGACTTGGTAAAAATAGAACCTCCTTTCCCTCAATCAGGGTGGGCACTTTCATGTAAACATCATGGTCAAAACATGTTTTGGTAGGATCCTGAAATTTGGTCTCTGTTTCTGTTATGTAACACCAATGTTTATGGTAGTGATTTATGCTAGTGACTATCTTTGCTATCCCATTTGCAAGGTTTCACATATAGATACTTCAGAGATGATTCTTAAACACTTGATATTCTGAGTGAAGTTTATTTAAGATTCATCTGCTACTACCAAACTGAAACTCTTGTTCCCTGAGCTAGTGGATGATCCCATCATACCTTTATTACGATTTCAAGTTCCAACATCTGTCCAGAATACCAACTACCAACACCTCCAGAGCAGAATGGGAAGTTCATTATGGTCTATATCAAGTCCATGTCTTATGGTCTCCAAAGGAAAACCCATGCAATATAATACACTAGAGCTAGTAGCAATCTGAAAAGCTCTGGTCACTTTGGAACTCATTGTCCAAAATAGGGTTTTGCACATTGCAATGGACAACATGGCCACATTTGTTATATAAACAAGCAAAGGAAGAAGACTCTGCTTTGGTTTATCCTAGCCCTTTGGAACTGAACCCACAGTTGAGAAATTTGAGTTATGCACTAGCCAACTTGGCTGGTGAGCTACGCTGAACAGAATGGACTTCATATGACTGGATGTTGGATCAGTCTGTTCTACAAATTTTTCATTCTTAAAATAAAAACAATGTTTTGTATTTAGTTTAAACATTTATAGGGCATTTTGATTTGATTTGTTCTGGATAAAGAGAAATAAGAGTTTCTTCATCAAAATGTCCCTAACAGTTTTCCTTCTTCACAGGTGTTCCTTCTTCAGCAAATAGATTATTCTTAAAATCATACTTCTGCTGGTAGGCGGGAGCAATGGCTTTCTCTTTATTTTAAAATAATAACACCAACTTGTTATTGTTTATTATTTATTTCATTTCTGTACTGCCCATAACTAAAGCTCCCCAGCTGATTTACTACAAGCACTCTCTTAGAAGAAAACCTGAAGGCAACGGAACTAGAATTAGCCACCCTCAAACTGAACAGAATAAATGATGAGATACTAGAGGGTCATCATCCATCTGAAGCTGTGAACGCTATAGGCATCAAAAGTCCCTGGGAAAAAGTGTCAGTCACCAGCAAAGTAAATAGAAGATAGGCTACAACTCAGAAAATGGTAAAAATCTAAAATCACTTCTAAGTACTGAAGGAAGAAACATGAAAACAGCCAACTTTAGAAGAAAAGCCAATTATTCTGCAGAAATCAGTAAAAGAGATTGAAGATCAAGCAAACATGAGAGACTCTACCCAGACCAAAGCTTACAGCTACAATAATCCTAGCCTAAGAAATGCTTCCCATGCTTGCAACAACAAAAAGAAGAGAAAAGTCCTAGTAATGGGAGACTCCCTACTATGAGGAATGTAAACCTATGAAAAATATGAACTGACCATGAAAAATGACAGGTGTGCTATTTACCTGGCGCCAAAATCAATGACAACCAATTGATGCTCACAACTCATAAAACCTACGGATAAGTACCCCTTCTCATCCATGTGGGAACAAACAACATAGCCAAAGGGAATGTCGAGTAAATTACATCATATTTCAAAGCTCTGGGCAGAAAAATTAAGACAATGGGGCCCAGATAGTCTTTTCCCAAATTCTACCAGCTAAGGGAAGAGGAGACGACAGAGAAAAATATTCCAAGTAAGTACCTGGTTAAGACAGTGTGCCAAAGAGAGAAATTTAGTTTCTGGGACCAAAATATAATCTTCTTGGATGAAGGACTACTGAAAAATGATGGGCTGCATCTCTCAAAGTATGGAAAACAAGTCCTTGGACACACAGTGAAGAACCTCATTAGGAGGGCTTTAAATTAAATCACATGGGGAAAGAGACCTACAGGAATGTGCTCTGAAAACAGGAAATGAACTAAGCCCCACAGCAGATGGAAAACCTCTAATAAGAACTAACAACAACATCCTCCCCCCCCACAAAAAAAAGCAAAGACAAGTCATAATCCTAGTAAACTGCAGTGTTTCTACACCAGTGCCCAGAGCATGAGTAACAAACGACAAGAACTTGAGCTCCAAGTACATGAAGGTAGATACGATCTCGTGGCATTTACTTAACCACAGTGGGAAGACTCTCATAGTTGGACTGCAAAAATAGATGGGTACAACCTTTTCAAGAAAAACAGAAGGATGCTTTAAAAAGGATGCTGATAATCTGGAGATGGTTCAGAGGAGGGCAACAAAGATGATACAAGGCCTGGAAAATAAGTCTGCAATGTCCGTCATGAGAGACTGAAAGAACTGGGCCTGCTCAGCCTTGAGAAGTCTACAAGGTGACATGATAGCACTCTAGAAAGAAAAAAAGGAAAAAACCCCTATTTTCACTCATCCCAGATTGTAGGACATGGGACAGTGAACTTAAACTACAGTACACCTGGTGCAGGCTAGACACAAGAATTTCCTAACTCTAAGAACAATGCAACAGTGGAACCAGTTGCCAAGAGAGGTTATCTGCTCTTCCACACTAAGAAAATAATCTGAGTGAGATGCTGTAACTGGAGTTCTGTACCAGCAGGGAGTTGGACTTGATGGCCTTCTTGGCCCCTTCTGATTCTACTAGTCTGATTATAAGTTGACTGGAGCAGTTTTTACATTTCCTTTCATTTGAAATCAATAAAAATGGTAGAACTGGAAGTACAGGCCCTCTTTATATCAGCTACTTTTCAGTAGCAGAGGCAGTATGCCTGTGTACAGCAGTTGCTGGGCAACTCAGACAAGTTGCACTCATATCTAACTTGAGGGCAGCTAGTTTGCCTCTGTGTGAACAGAATACTGGACTAGATGAACATCACATAGCATACTTTCATCTTGTGCCTTTATGCCATTTTACTCTGTGTTGCTTTATAAAACTTTTTACTCAGTTCTTGTCCTGATTCTTTATAAACTTTGCATGCACAAACCTTGGTACAGAGACTGGAAGTTATACCAGATAGTACTAAACAAACAAATTTACAAACAAATCCTGAATTTCAGGTAGTATAAGAAAATACCTGAGTAGGGATGGCATTTACTTTCTTTAATAAATCATTTAACTTCTCTCCTCACATGCTTCTTGTATGATTTAATTCAAAGGACCTTCCTTTTCACAAGAATAATATTTTTATAAGAATATTATTCTCAGCATGAAATTCAGTCATAACACAATTAACTCACTAGTTTAAATCCCATATGCTCCATTCACATGAACAATTACAACCCTTTATGTGACCAGTTATATGAATAGGAATGCAGTTTAAAGAAAATATGAATCCTTGATCTTAAAAGCAGTGTTTTAATAGAAAAGAATCCAAGACCTGTTGTAATAGTTCTTGACTAGGGATTCTCAAAACTGTTCATTTTAAGAAGTTCATATGTGTTCTGCTGAAGGCAAGTATAATAGCATTACAGGTTTTGTGAAAAGGAACAGGCAAGTAAGTGTTGTAATTTGAATTTGGAGTCGTACGGAAAGATAACTCAGTTTTTGAGCTGGAATTCAAGTTGCTTCCAGTTGAATAGGGAATGCTACAGTGATCCATAAAGCTGATATTAGAGGATTTTATGCTAGATCAATATTTAGCTACCTATTTGCATGCTTCCAATAGGCTCTTCTCATACATTTGTAATAAATAGATGATAAAGATAAAATCTATTTCTAGTACTCTCTTGTAGGGAATAAAATTCTGCCCCTGGACTTCTTCGCATCCATGGAAATGTGGAGAACTTAACCATACTTCAGGAGAAAATATTTTTTTTCTGGAAGCACAAGGTAGAAACTGAAATAGTATTTCTACTTTCTCTTCCCAAGGAAGTACCTATAAAAGAAACACATACAAAGACCAGATTACTTACATACATTTTTTTTTTTGATGAATTAGATTTTACTAAGTCAAGTTTTCAATAAATCAATTAGACTGGTATGCTTTCTGTGTGACAGACTGCTAAGGAATCTCATTATTCATACATGTCAGTATGATGTTACTGAATCAATTTGTATTGTATCCATTTTGCACTCATGGATAGTTCACACTCCCTTATGAGCATAAATGGTCAGCAGACAATAATGGGAGATGTGGAACAAGGACAGATGAAGCCTACTGTCCTCTGTTTTTTGTAACACAAAGTTCTTCTCTTTAATTTTCATTGATGTGTGTGTGTCTAAGAGAGAGAGCATGCAGCCTCATCAATATGTACAAAGCGGTAGCTAAGTTAAAATCAGATACTTTAGCACTTTACAAATCAGTCCTTTCGCACTGTAACAAGCATAGAGTTAAATGATGGTCTGGAAGAGGTCTTTCTATTGCCTGATTGACAGAAAAGGGCCATGCCTGAATGTAATTGCTTGTTGGATGTAATTCTGTGGAAAGACACTGACTTGACAAGCCTCTCTTGTGAAGGCCTCACCCGGAACAAACCAAAATGCTAACTCAGAGCTAGGGATAGCAGGAATGGCCTGTATTTGGTTTGTGTCAGTTTTGCATGTTTTTAATTTTAAGTCTGTTCTTTAGCATGCAAGCTTAAAAAAATACCCAAAATATTGTCCTGCCCTTCCATCATCTTATAATACAATGCTGTGATATTTTTAAAGTTTTTGAATATTAACATGGAATGTATTCAAAAACGAACTTATGAACTGGGTACATAACATTTTATAAAGAGATATAACACCTGACTTTAAAAAAAGTTGAGGAAAAAAGCTGCTGCAGTACATGGTGAAAATGAGGATATCCCTCCCAGAAAAAAAAAAACATTCCTTGGGATCATTTGCTACAAACATCATGTCCTCTAAGATAATTAACTGGATGCTTGAGAGATGGTTCATATGAAAGTATTTAGAATGTGTTTGAGAGAGTGGTTTTTATGCTTAATCTTCATAGCCACCTGTTTTCAAAATATTTATTTTCCAAAAAAAATCTCAAATGAGCTAATTTTGTAAGTGAACAACTGACTTCTTGAATGATCATGATTCCATTTAAAGATTGGGTACTATTTACTGTGACATCAGATGAAAGTGCTGTGCACTGAGAAATAGGGTTCACCAGAAACTAAGAAAAAAACCCTAATTCTTATTTGGACACAATATTTTGTCCTTAGTCCAGTTACTTAGTAATATACACACAAGTTATCAGAGGTAGAATATGGGCCAGCATAAACAACAATATTGTTTTGATAGATGTAAGTGAGGGTAGAAATAAGATCATCTTGTGCTTAGTATACTCCATGGTGGAAAAATTATCTGAAGGACGGTTAAAAAATACAGATTCACCTATATCTGTTAATTAGGTGCAGATTTATTATTTAGATTGTCAAATGTAATACATATGGGAGCAATCAGAGGCATTTTGTTGTTGAATGAATAAAAAATTATTTTGGACTTTTTCAGAACTGGACAGGCTGCTTCAATAAATCATTGTGGTCTCTATTATGTTGGTTCTGAATGGATGCAGATGCTAACTGGACCAAAGTGATGGCTTTTACAGTTCATTGGGGATCTTGTGGGAAAAAAAGCAATTTGCACTGAGTGAAGTGAAGAAAATTTCCATTACTAAATTGCTCTGAGCTCTAACTGCAAGGAGAGACCACTGATTTTCTTAAATCCTTCTATGTCTGCGTGGAGAGAAGAATTGAGGAAGAAAACGGGCTTTTGCCTGTATGTCATTTTTGAAGTAGAGAAGAGACTGTGCATTTTTAAAAGAGTGTCTTTTGAGAGAGAATGTGCAGGGCTTCCTGACATCTAGCTTTATAATGGGTATCCAGGTAATTTTTACCACATTTTTTATCCATTTGCTTTTAAGCTTTCAGGAATATATTTGGACAGATTTTAAACCCAAGGGTTCTCCTGATCTTCCTCAGGACATAGACTTATTAGTGGAATCAAATTATCTGGGTTTAAACATAATACAGTGCCTTTTGCTTGTTAAACTATTTCTAGAAATAACATTTTTAGCATTTATCTTATTCACACTTAGTCCCATTGAGCACATAAGAACATAAGTGCCAGGGGTCCATCTAGTTCTGCATTCTGTTCACACATTGACCCTAGGAAATGCATAAGCAGAAGAATATGTTTGGATTACTTCTGAGAAAGCATGTGTTGTTTTGTGCTCTTATAGGCTTACATCTTTGAGTGCATTTAATATATCAAATGCTTCTGCAAGTTACATTGGGAAAAGAATAGGGAAATTTTTAACCCTTAACCCTATTAAATTTCAAAAATGAATTTGTTATTGTTTGTTAGTCAAGTGAGGGATCCTATTAAAGGTAAGATTAGAAGTATTCTTGGGATTGCATGTTCCTTCCCCTGCCCATCCGTCTCCTGCCCATCACTTCTTACTTTATTATAGGAAGTATGGAACAAAGGAACCAGTGAAAATCTGTACTTTTGTGTTGGTGAACATTCAGCGCTATTTGCAGTAATGAAGTTTGTTGCATTGATTTTGAAGTATAGCAGTTAGATCTATGCAGTGTTGTTAGCATTACAGTATCTGTGGAATGTAATTCCTGAGCAAAATACTATAATGTTTATTTATTCATTATTATGATAAAGTTTGTCCATTTTATTTCTGCCAAAGCACCCAAGTCAGTTTAGCACCCCCCACAGTACTTAATAAGCAGCCCAGTATAAAGATGTTGGTCTGTGAAATAAATGAACATGGTTGCTATAGTTCCTTTAGTAACAACCTTCCCTGTTATGTATGATCACCTACACATATTTGGATAAATATATAAAGAGTTCCAAGTTGGCCATGCTGCAGGATAAAGTGACAGGATGGTGCTTCATAAAATTGCTAGCCTAGAAGCTGTAATTGTTCATGCATGTTACTTTGCATTTAAAAGAATACTTGTGATTTTCTCCAGTAGAAAACAACTAATGGAAAGATGAAGTCATTATAGTCAAAAAGCAGAAGAGATAAAGTATAGCAGAAAAATAACAAGCATGCAGGAGTCAGAGTATATTTTTCTAGTTCAGAGCTCTTTTAATTATGATGAATCAATGTTCAGGATTTACCTGAAATGAGGAACCACAAAACTGCTGGAACAGGGTTAGCATGAAAATAATCGCAATAACAATTAACAGCTGTGAAAGATTTTGTTAAGGGTATTTCTTGCCCTGATCCATTCTCTTCTTTGAGTTCTCCATCCTTCACTTTCCCAAGATACCTATGGTATAGCATTACATCAATTTAACATCAACCATGTCTATCTACAAATTAGAGGTTTTTAAACTAGTTTATGACCCTGATGGCAAATTATGATTTGCAATTGGGTTGTTAGTATTAAAATCAGTGCTGTAACAGTTATGTCTAAAAGGAAGGGCAAAGAAATGATATGTGAGAACATGTTCCTGATCTTGTACCCTTAGTAGGATTTTTATGCAGTACAAACTTTTGCAATATGGGAAGGATTAAAGGTTTATAACCAACTGCTGAAATGTCAGAACCTGGAACAGCTTTACATACCTGTATCTAAATTGTAAGTGGGCACAGATATAAACCATTCATGTATTTCTTATGAAAATTATGTAAGCATGTTTCTCTGAGAAAAAAATTGTGATCTAGGAGATATACTGGGTTCACCATTCTGCATTGCTCTGTAAGAAAACTGTTGCAAAAATTTTAAAAAAAAAACCATTCAGAAGCAGAGTGTTTCCGTTAATTATAAAGAGAATTGCTGGCTTTGTTCATATAAAACTCCTTTAATATTAGAAAAAGTGCAGTAATGATGAAATCTGGAATTCATTTTGCTCTGCATCACTGTAAAGAAAAAAACACACCCTTGGATGGCATTTTTGCCTACAGGCTGCTGAGAGCTGATTATTCTTCTAATCAGAGCCGTCACAATCAGGGGAGACAATTAGCTAGGTTAGGTCTCTGCTGATTTCTCATATGGCCCTTAGCATCAGATGGCCTTGAGCACTCTTGAATCATGCCAACAAGTATTTCGATAGTCTGTATTCAGCTCCACCTGCTGTCATTAGGGCTCCTTTTATCCCTGAAGTGCTTGATTTTGTGCATACTTATTTATATTAAACTCAAACTGCAAGATCTTGCCACCTTTCAAAAGAAAGAGCCTTCCAGACTTGACAATAACAGATGAGCTTAAACACCTGACTGGTGTTGTGAAATTCATGAAGTGAAAAGCAGAATCTGCCAGTGTTTCTGTTTTGTCCTTTTCTTTTCTGTAGGTAATGGATATATTTTAAAATATCTTGCATGTAATACAGTCAGTAACTTGAGTTGGAGGGTCCTGCAGAGATGAGGGATATACCACGTAACCCCCAGTTGCCAGCAAGTTGATGTTGTGTATAGGGAGGAAGCAGTGGTTGTAGTCATGTCACAAAGCAAAGAGAGCTCCGAGGTTCATTCCATTTTGAGGACAGTGTGCAAGTTGTCTCTCCTTTTTGAAAGCACTGAAACAAAGTCAATCTGGAGTAGTTTGAATAAAGTACATTGGGCAAGAAGTCCTCTTGATTTTTTTTTTTATTTATTTTACATGGGACTAGACAGTACATACCTTTCAGGGTCAGTGATGGAAGCTTGCCCACTTTTAATAATGGTCCTCCATTAAAACTAATTGATGGCAGGGAAAGGCTTCTACTATATTCAGACAGATATGCAGTTTAATCTAGCACATGCATGCCAAGAGTTAATAGTCCCAATTAAACATAATTCAGCCCATTGGAGTATAGGATTTTTAAGAGACCTGTGCAGATATCCATAATGCAGGGATAACACATCAGGCCTGAGAGCTAACTCCAGTGCTTCAGATGGCCATGCCCGGCCCTACCCCCGTTTCTTCAAACTATCAATAATTCAGAAGTTTCTTGATTTTTATGTAGTTCTGTTCCACTCTGCCATACTTCCCCTAAGACTTAGCTGATTAAAAGCAAGAGATTTAATCTATGATAGGTGATTGTGAGTGTGGGGGCTTCGCCTTTCACCCTGCCAACCACTGGAATGTAGGTCTTAAAAACTTCTCCACAATTAAATTCAGCCACCAGCTGAAAGTTTTCCTGTACCCCTTCCATAGAACAAATGCACATTTCAATGAATTAATTGTGCAGCAAATGATGTGCTATGTACTTATGATAGACTAGGCTGACCATGTGTGCACAGAGATCTATGTGCATAGCCCCCCCCCCCATTCAAACCTGTTGTCTGATGCCTAGGTATCAAGCTTGGGACTGAGGTGAGCATGATTACAGTTCATTTCTATATATACGCTTTATATATAGGCTATATTTATACAGGTCTTGCATCTCTTTGGGCTATATGTGAATGATGACAAGGATTCACTGCAGACCATTTCTGTCTCCCTCCCAACTCACATTTGTTTAGTGGGGATGAGAATGATGCATTGGTGTTACTTTTTTCATGAATTCGTCAGTCAAAGTGGTAATGTTCTTAGTACTGCATCCAAGTCCTTGCTAGTAGAAATTTAAACAGTTTTCAATAGTATGCATCCAGGTAACCAACATTAGAGATATTCATGCTCTCTATCTCCATCTCTGCACATTGGTTCTGGTACAATAATAGCATATTATCCTGTGTACATCAGTGAAGTCCCCTCGGGTCCCATGCTTTCAGGACAATGGAAAATACTGAACAGTATTATGTTTTTAGTTATAGAAAATTTGCAAGATAAGGCATGGGAGCAGAAACTGGTACACTGAGAACGAAGGAAGGAGCAGTGTTGTACTACTATCCAGTGGTACATTAGAGAGATGGTAGAAAGAGTTGATGTTGTATATATAAGTAGAGAAGTGTTGAAGCCTAGAAGTAGGGAAGGCAGATGAGAGCACAAAGATGAGAGCAAGGGTTGTGCAGTCTGGTTTAATCCTGGATTTATATGAATATATGTAAAAGGCTTGAAAGAACAATAGCTCTTTAATGTTAAGCTACAAGATTTATCAAGTTTCTTTTTAGGACTCTAACGTTGTTGAAATTCTAGGAATAATAAGACTTCCTACAGCCTGTTACTTAAGGTCCAATTATAGATACCTTACAGTAATTTTGATTTAGTATCCTAGGGTGGTCATCCAAATGTGGTCCTCAATTCCATGCTATCCCTCCAGCTTGAGGTAAGGATAAAGTTTGTTTGTATGCTTTCCCTCCAGCTTGTATTTAAGGATAAATACAATATGTTTCTTTACTTATTGTATTTTAAACAATTTAAGTAGTTCTAAGCAGTTTAGTAGACTAAGTATATTAGTATTTTCTTACCATTCTTGCCTTGAAAATAATTCAGAATAACACAGTAAGATGGCTCCACCACCTTTACCATGAGCTAATTACCAAATTACTGGTTAATACAAAATAAGCTAATTGAAGGTATTGTAGATATAGCATTCCATAATGGTGGCAGGGTTGCAAAATTTTGTTGCAAAATTTAGGCTGTTGCAGAATTTACGCTTAAATTGAAGAAAGTAGGGAAAAGCACTAGGCCACTAAGGTATGACCTAAATCATATCACTGATGAATATACAGTAGAGGTGACAAATAGATTTAAGGAATTAGATCTGATAGAGTGCATGAAGAACCATGGATGGACGTTCGCAACATTGTACAAGAGGTAGCAACTAAAACCATCCCAAAGAAAAAGAAATGTAAGAAAGCAAAATGGCTGTCTGAGGAAGCTTTACAGATAGCTGAGGAAAGAAGGGAAGTGAAAGGCAAGGGAGAAAGAGAAAGATACACCCAATTGAATGCAGAATTCCAGCAAATAGCTAGAAGAGATAAGAATGCCTTCTTAAATGAACAGTGCAAAGAAATAGAAGAAAACAATAGAATAAGGAGGACCAGAGATCTTTTCAAGAAAATTGGAGATATGACGGGAACGTTTCATGCAAAGATGGGCATGATAAAGGACCAAAATGGCATGGACCTAACAGAGGCAGAAGAGATTAAGAAGAGATGGCAAGATTACACAGAAGAACTATACAAGAAAGAGCTTAACATCCCTGATAACCACGATGGGGTGGCCACACATCATATTTGAATGTGAAGTCAAATGGGCCTTAGAAAGTCTGAGCAACAACAAAGCTAGTGGAGGTGACAGTATTCAAGCTGAGCTATTCAAAATCTTAAAAGACGATGCAGTAAAAGTGCTACACTCAATATGCAGCAAATTTGGAAAACTCAGCAGTGGCCACAGGCTTGGAAAAGGTCAGTTTACATTCCAATCCCAAAGAAGGGCAATGCCAGAGAATGTTCAAACTACCGCACCATTGCACTCATTTCACATGCTAGCAAAGTTATGCTCAAAATCCTACAAGCTAGGGTCCAGCAGTATGTGGACCAAGAACTACCAGAAGTACAGGCAGGATTTCGAAGAGGGAGAGGAACTAGAGATCAAATTGCCAACACACACTGCATCATGGAGAAAGCTAGGGAGTTCCAGAAAAACATCTACTTCCGCTTCATTGACACTGCTAAAGCCTTTGATTGTGTGGATCACAACAAATTGTGGCAAGTTCTTAAAGAGATAGGAGTACCAGACCATCTTATTTGTCTCTAACCTATATGCGGGTCAAGAAGCAACAGTGAGAACTGGACACGGAACCACTGATTGGTTCAAAATTGAGAAAGGAGCTCGGCAAGGCTGTATACTGTCGCCTATTTAATATACGCAGAGCACATCATGAGAAAGGCGGGACTGGATGAATCACAAGTTAAGATTGCTGGGAGAAATATCAACAACCTCAAATATGCAGATGATACCACTCTAATGGCAGAAAGTGAAGACGAACTAAAGAGCCTCTTGATGCGGGTGAAGGAGGAGAGCGCAAAAGTTGGCTTGAAACTCAACATTAAGAAAACTAAGGTCATGGCATCTGGTCCTCTCACTTCCTGGCAAATAGATGGGGAAGAAATGGAGGTAGTGACAGATTTTATTTTCCTGGGCTCCAAGATCACCGCAGATGGGGACTACAGCCAAGAAATTAAGAGATGCTTGCTCCTGGGAAGGAAAGCTATGGCAAATCTAGACAGCATACTAAAAAAGCAGAGACATCACTCTGCCAACAAAAGTGCGTATAGTCAAGG